>NW_026728483.1:2744867-3024867 GCF_030684315.1 Stegostoma tigrinum | reverse complement strand
GCTCAGTCAACCTCTCTTCATAAGACAAGCCCTCCAGTCCAGGCAGCATCCTGGTAAACCTCCTCTGAACCCTCTGCAAAGCATCCACATCTTTCCTATAATAGGGCGCCCAGAACTGGACGCAGTATTCCAAGTACTGGACGCAGTATTCCAATGCTGGACCTATTTCTGGGACACAAAGCCAGTGTTCAAGGTGACAGTGGCTAAGTGCTTTAGCGATAGTGACCATGACAACAGACTTTTCAACATATGTTACGGGAAAGGAGAATGTCAGTCTGTTAAAACAACCAAGTGTCTTTGGTTTGGGAAGAGGCATATTTTATTTAAACAAGGCAGGATCTGGGTAAAATATTTTGTGAAGTTACTTGAGGGCGAATCTGCAGCAGAATAGTCGGATACGTCCAGGAAAGGAACTGGGAGAGTAAAGGCCATTCCATTTTGGGTGAAATTTATCATCGACAAGCCTGGAAAACCCTGGATCTTGAGGAATGTTCAGGACATGTTTACGACAAGTGCGAAGGAAGCAAATGAATGGATGACTAGTGGCGTATAAAAACGAAGTGTGAAGAAACGGTGGTGGCCAATATTGGAGAGAATATCAAGATATTCCACAGGTACATGAAGCAGGAGAATAACCAGGGAAAGAGTAGCGCCAATTAGAAACGCCAATTAGGGTGTACACGGGGTGAGGGAGCAATCTGTGTTCGGAACTGAAGGGCATTGATACAGTAGACAAGTCCCTCCCATCGGCTCTCCCTTCAAGGAGAAGCATTCATGTCTATAAAGCAGGAAGATGCAGTGTGAAACTGAAATTTTTGGCTGGTTTAAAAGTGAACAAATCCCCACGCCCAGATGTGTTGTTTCCAAGACTGCTGTGGGAGAAGAGAAAGAAAATCTCTTCAGAGATAGCAGCAACTGCAGATGCCGGAGAATCTGAGGTAAGGAGGTGTAGAGCTGGATGAGCGCAGCAGGCCAAGCAGCATCAGAGGAACAGGACGGCTGATGTTTTGAATCTGGACCCTTCTTCAGAAATGGGGCAGGGGAAGGGGATTCTGAAATAAATAGGGAGAGAAGTGGAGGCGGATCGAAGATAGGTGGAGAGGAGACAGACAGTTCAAAGAGGCGGGGATGGAACCACTGAAGAAGAATGCAGGTGGGGAGATAGAACATAGAGCAATACAGTGCAGAACAGGCCCTTCGGTCCTTGATGTTGCGCTGACCTGTGAACTAATCGAAGCCCATCCCCCGACACTATCCCTTCATCATCCATATGCTTATCCAAGGACTGTTTAAATGCCCCGAATGTGGCTGATTTAACTACATTGGCAGGCAGGGCGTTCCATGCCCTTACCACTCTCTGAGGAAAGAACCTGCCTCTGACAGCTGTCTTAAATCTATCACCCCTCAATTTGTAGCTATGCCCCCTCAACCAGCTGATGTCATCATCCTCAGAAAAAGACTCTCACTCTCCACCCTATCTAATCCTCTGATCATCTTGTATGTGTTTCTTGAATCCCCTCTTAGTCTTCTCCTCTCCAATGAGAACTGACCAAGCCCCTCAGCCTTTCTTCATAAGGCCTTTGCTCCAGACCAGGCAACATCCTGGTAAATCTACTCTGCACCTTTTCCAATGCTTCCACATCCTTCCTGTAATGGGGCGACCAGAACTGCACGCAATATTCCAAAATGAGACCGCACTAGCATTTTGTACAGTTGCAGTGTGACATCTTGGCTCCGGAACTCATTCCCTCTACCAATGAAACCTAACGCACTGTAAGCCCTCTTAACAGCACCATCAACCTGGGTGGCAACTTTCAGGGATCTATGTACATAGACACCAAGATCCCTCTGCACATCCACACTGCCCAGAATCTTTCTATTGACCCAGTATTCTGCCTTCCTATTATTCTTCCCAAAGTGAATCACCTCACATTTATCCACATTGAACTCCATTTGCCACCTTTCAGCCCAATTCTGCCGTTTATCCAAGTCTCCCTGCAACCTGCGACGTTCTTCCACACTGCCCACCACTCCACCAACTTCAGTGTCACCTGCAAACTGAGTAACCCATCCACCTGTGCCTGCATCCAAATCATTTATAAAAATGACAAACAGCAGTGGTCCCAAAACAAATCCTTGTGCACACCACGAGCGAATTGACTCCAGGCTGAATATTTTCCATCAACCACCACTCGTTGCCTTCTTACAGAAAGCCAGTTTCTCATCCAAACTGCTAAATGTCCCTCAATCCCATGCGTCCATATTTGCTCCAATAGCCGACCATGTGGAACCTTATCAAAGGCTTTCCTGAAGACCGTGTACACCACGTCAACGGCCCTTCCCTCGTCCACATGCTTGGTCACCTTCTGAAAACTCAGTGAGGTTTGTGAGACACGACCTGCCCTTGACGAATCCATGTTGACGATCTCCAATCAAATTGGTGCTTGCTTGATGTTTAGAAATCCTAAATCTCTTCTCATCCTTTGCAAAACTTTTCCGACAACAGACGTAAGGCTCACTGGTCTATAATCACCTGGGTCATCTCTCCTGCCCTTCTTGAACAAGGGCACAACATTTGCAGCCCTCTGGTACTAAATCTGTAGAAAATGAGGACTCAAAGATCAAGGCCAAAGATCAAGAGGATAGGAGATGGTGGTGGGGCTTGATGTGGGAGGAGGGGATAGGAGGGAGAAAAGACAGGTTCGGGAGGCGGGGATGAGCTGGGCTGGTTTTGGGATGCAGTTGTGGGGAGGGGTGATTTTGAAGCTTGTGAAGTCCACATTGATAGCATTGGGCTGCAGGGTTCCCAAGCAGAATATGAAGTGCCCTTCCTGCAACCTTCGGGTGGCATCATTGCGGCACTGCAGGAGGCCCAGCATGGACATGTCATCTGAGGACTGCGAGGGGGAGTTGTTTAGTGTGAAGTGAGCATAGGTGATGTGCAAAGCGGTCCCCAAGCCTCCGCTTGGTTTCTTTGATGTTGAGGAGGCCACAATGGGAACAGCGGATGCAGCTACCACATTAGTGGCGCCGATACAGTCATCAATGTAATGGAGGAAGAGGTGGGGTTTAGGGCCAGTGTAGGTATGGAAGAGGGATCGTTCCATGTAACCTACAAAGAGGCAGGCATAGCTTGGGCCCATGTGGATACCCTGGCCACCCCCTTTGTCTGTAGGAGGTGGGAGGATTTGAAAGAGAAGTTTCAGTTTTCAAGGACCGCAACTCCCCCCCCCCGCCCCCCACCCCCCGCAGTGGTCGAAAACACCCTCGACCGGGTCACCCGCATTTCCCACAACTCACCCCTCACCCCTTCTGCCATCTGCACTCTGACCCCACCACCAAAGACATTTTTTCCCTCCCCACCCTTAGGTGACTCCCTTATGCACTCCACACTCCCCCCCAGCACCCCGTACACGCGGCACTTGTTCCTGCAACTGCAGGAAGTGCTTCACCTGTCTCGATACCTCCCCCCTCACCCCCATCCCAGGCCCCAAGAAGAAATTCCACATCAAGCAGATGTTCACCTGCTCATCTGCTAATGTGATATTCTGTATTCGCTGTTCCCATTGTGGCCCCCTCTACATCGGGGAAACCAAGCGGAGGCTTCGGGACCTTTGCAAGTCACCGATGCACGAAAGAACTGCACCTACCAGTCGCGAACCGTTTCACCTCTCCCTCCCAATACTCAGATTACATGTCCATCCTGGGTCTCCTGCAGTGCCACCTGAAGATTGCAGGAGCAGCGCCTCATATGCCGCTTGGGAACCCCGCAGCTCAGTGGTATCAATGTGGACTTCACAAGCTTCAAAATCTCCCCTCCTGCTCCCGCAACCCAAAACCAACCCACCTATTCCATCCTGCCACCTCAAGCCCCACCCCCACCTCCTACCGACTAACCTCTTCCCGCCCCCTTGACCTGTTCGTCCTCTCTGGACTGCCCTGTCTGCTCCCTAACTTCCCACCTGCACTCCATCCCTGCCTCTTTGACCTGTCTGTCTCCTGTCCACCTGTCTTTTCCTTTATCCAACTTCTATCCGCCTCCCGCTCTCTCCCTATTTATTTCCGAACCCCCTCTCCCTCCCACATTTCTGAAGAAGTGTCTAGGCCTGAAACGTCAGCCTTCCTGTTGCTCTGATGCTGCTTGGCCGGCTGTTTTCATCCAGCTCTGCACCTTGTTACCTCAGAAAGAAAATCTCAGTGGCCCTGACCAGTTTTTCAATTCCTCTCACAAGGGAAGTACCAGAGGGTTGGAGAACAGAATGTGGTTTGACTTATCAAGATAAATGCAAAACTATTCAATTCCAGTGGAGGTTTGAGATGCAGTGTTGATGTTTGTTCTATGTAGTAGCCTGGCCTTAACTTGTCCTGTGGTGAGATGTAATTTGAGGGGGATGCTGTGCTTTTTTTTCTCGTTTTGGTACGGTATGTGTTACTTGACCTTGTCAGCCTATTTTATAGAGTCATAGTCGTACAGCGTGGAAATGGGCCCTTAGGTCCAACATAATCCCAAACTAAACTAGTCCCAACTGCCTCTTCGTGGCCCATATCCCTCCAGCCTTGTCCTATTTATTAACCTCGATCAGGTCACCTTTCATCCCCCTTTGCTCCAGTGAAAAAAGTTCCAGCTGACCCAACCTTCCTTTATCACTGAAACCTTCCATGCTCAGCAACGATCTGGTAAATTTCTTCTGTGCCCACTCTTGCTTAAAAATATCCTTCCTATAATAGGGCAACTGTAAATTTGTACTGTAGAAATCTTCAAGACTAGAAAAACATAAAAGCAAACAAAGCAGGAAATGAAGGGATCAAATTGTAGTTCAGGAAGTGGAAAAATGGAAGTGGCTTGAGTGCAGCATGTTCTGGACTAACATGCACTGTAGTTCTGAAAGGGCATTGCACCGGTGTGAGTGGAAAGTTGTAGATGAAATAGTGACTTGAATCTTCATATACGCTCTCTGTCCAATTGATGTTGGAAACTCCTTCATGTTTCTAATGACGAATCCCAGGGATCGCTGCTGTTGTCTAGCTGATAGCCAGCCTTCAAAGTGTTTCAAAGAGGAAAAGAACAAAGAAAATTACAGCACAGGAACAGGCCCTTTGGCCCTCCAAGCTTGCGCCATTCCAGATCCTTTATGTAAACCTGTCACCTATTTTCCAAGGATCTGTTCCCTTTGCTCCCTGCCCATTCATGTTTCTGTCTAGATACATCTTAAATGACGCTATTGTGCCGCCTCGAACGCCTGCGTTGACAACGCGTTTCAGGCACCCACGACTCTCTGCATAAAGAACTTTCCACTCATATGCCTTAAACTTTTCCCCTCTCACCTTGAAATTGTGACGTCTAGTAATTGAGTCCCCCCACTCTGAGATAGAAAGCTTCTTGCTATCCACCCTGTCTATACCTCTCATGATTTTGTCGACATCAATCAGGTCCCCCCCTTCAATCTCCGTCTTTCTCATGTAAATAATCCCAATCTACTCAACTTCTGTTCAGAGCTAGTGCCCTCCATACCAGGTAACATCCTGGTGAACCTCCTCTGCACCATCTCCAAAGCATTCACGTCCTATTGGTAATGTGGCGACCAGAACTGTACGCCATATTCCAAATGTGAACCCAAGTCCCATAAAACTGTAACATGATGTGCCAACTCTTATACTTGATACCCCGTCTGATGAATGAAAGCATGCCGTATGCCTTCTTGACCACTCTATTGACCTGCGTTGCCACCGTCTGGGTGCAATGGACCTGAACACCCAGATCTCTCTGTGCATCCATTTTCCCCAGGGCTTTTCCATTTCCCGTACAGTTGGCTCTTGAATTGGATCTTCCAAAATGCATCACCTCGCATTTACCCAGATTGAACTCCATCTGCCATTTCTCCACCTAACTCTCCAATCTGTCTATATTCTGCATTCTCCAACAGTCCCCTTCGCGATCCGCTACTATCTGTTTTGCATCGGTTTTGCACAAAACTAGATTTTTGTTCTATTTTTGCAAGTGAATTGTTTCAAATTAGTTGCTGTTCTTTGTAAATCACAATCATGAATGCACATCCAAGCAGTGGGGAGAGGGTGAGAATGGATTTGAGACGTCATGAAGTCTGAGATTTGTTATAATCCGCAAATATTGTCATGATAATTTTTAAAATTCACGAGCATGTCATTGATGTTGCTTTCTTGGGCTGCATTTGCTATCCATCCAGAATTGCTGTTGAGAAGGTTGTGGAGAATTGGCCTGTTGAATAGCTGCAATGCACATGGTATGAATATATTAATGAAATACTGAGGACAGGAGATGAATTGCTTTTACTCAGTGGAAATGAAGTAACAGTCATACAGTTCCAGATCAGGATTCTGCTGATTTTGACAGGGAACATGCAGATTCTGGAGCTGCTGTTTAAATATTTTTGGGTGGTAGGGTTCACACAATTATCAGGTACTGTGGAAGGAGTTTGATGAATTGGTGCATTGTCTCATTGTAACTCCCCATCTCAAACAACAGTTCATTCTAGATCCATTGTTAATTGTAAATTTTCAGTTCGACCGAAAGGAAAAACAGTATTGAGGGATATGGACCAAAGGCAATATGGAGGTAGGCCACAATTAAGTTATAACCTCATTGGATGGTAGAAAGTGTTTGAAGGGTTGAATGGCTGACTTGTTTTCCTATATCCTTACGTAAGAAGGGGGATCAATCAATGGGATGATTTGACTGCATTGCTGTCGTTTATCGATAGTGTTGTCGGAGTCGCACTCGTTCAGCTGAGTGAAGAGTATTTCATTGACACCCGGATTTGGAGTTTATCGGCAGTGGACAGATGTTGAGAAGTCTACTTGCTGTAGAATCTATTGTCTCTGATCTACGGTTCCAGTCACATTGATTAACATAGATCCAAGAACACTTCAGCAGAGGAACAGGCCCTTTGGCATGCAATGTTGTGCTAAACAGGATGCCAAATTTAGCTAAAGCCTTCTGAATGTCCTTGATTCATATCCCTACATTCCTTGTATATTCATGTACGTATATAAAAGTGTCTTAAACGGCCCTATTGTATCTGCTTCCACAGCCACCCCGGCAGTGCTTTTCAGACTCCTACCACTCTCTGTATATAAGAATTGTCTCTGACATCTCCTTTGAACTTTCCTGCTCTCACGTTAAATACATGCCCCCAGTTTTAGACATTTCAAATCTGGGAGAAGGGTTACAGTCAGAATCTGTCCATGCATGTCACAAATTTGTAAACCTCTATCAAGTCTTCCCTCAACCTCTGCCACTGCAGAGAAAACAGTCTGAGTCTTTCCAGCCTCTCCTTTCTAGCTCAAGCCCTCAAATCCAGGCAACCTCTTTTGCACCCTATTCAAAACCTCCACGTCCTTCCTGTAACATGACGACCAGAATTGGATACAATTCTTCAGAGTGCAATACTTAAGGCCTAACCAAAGTGTTCTAAAGCTGGAACATGACATCCTGATTCTTGTGCTCGATTCCCGAACTAATAAAGGCAAGCATGCCATGCGTCTTCTTTGCCACTCTATCAACTTGTGTGGCCCCTTTCGGGGAGCGATGAACTGAATCCCAAGATCCCTGTATACACAAATGCTGCTCAGGGTCCTGCCATTAACTGTATATTTTTCCTTAACATTTAATTTCCCAAAGTGGAGCACTTCACACTTAATGGATTAAAATTCACTTGCCATTTCTGCAATGGATCTGTATCCTTCTGTATCCTTTTATGACTTTCTACCCTAACTACCACTCTACCAATCATTCTATCGTCTAAAAACTTACTAACCCATCCATCTATCTTGTCACCTCAGTCATTTTATATATATACCACAACAGCAGAGGTCCCAGTACAGATCCCTGCAGAACACAATAGTCCTGGATCTGCAGCCTAAAAAGCACGTTTCCACCACCACCCTCTGCCTTCTCTGGGCAAGCCAGTTGTGAATCCAAGCAGATAAGTGACCACGGACCCCATGGATCTTAATCTTCTGGATGATCCTACGGTGAAGCACCTTGTTGAAAGCCTTGCTAACATCCATGTCAACAATATCCACCACTCTACCTTCAATGATCACATTAGTTACCTCCTCAAAAAATTCAATCAAGTTAGTAAGACATGACCTGCCCTGCACAAAGCCATGCTGACTGTCCCTAATTGGGCAATGCTGTTCCAAATACAGGTAAATACAATCCCAAAGAATTCTCTCCAATAGCTTCCCAATGAACGATGAGAGACTCTCTAGTCTATAGTTTCCTGGATTGATCCTATTTACCTTCTTGAACAGAAGAAGAACATTTAGCAACTTGCTCGTCCTCCAGTACCCCTCCAGTGGCTACCAAGGATACAAAGATATTGCTGAATGCCCCGACAATCTCCTCTCTCACCTCGCTCAAAATCCTTGAGGAGATACCATTGGGTCCTGAGGACTTATCCACCTTAATGCTCTTTCTTGATCTCAAAATGCTGTTGTCATATGAGCATGCTCCACACAAATCCCACTATCCTCCACACCCTTCGCCTGAGTGAATAGTGATGCACAGTCCTCATTTCGGATCTTGCCCATATCCTCTGCTTCCGTACACAAGTTCCCTCCTTTATCCTGAATGGTCCTACTTCCTCACTATTTATCCCCTTGTTTTTGATGTATGCATCGAATGCCTTGGGATTTCCTTTAACCCTCCTTGCCAAGGTCATTTCATCACCCTTTCTTTTTCTGCTTTCTTTATGTCGGCCCTGTTCGATTTTAGCTTCCAAAACCTGACATATTTCTGTTTTTTGCCCATTTGACTAACTTCACAACCTCCCCAATTATCCAAGGGTCTTTTACCTTGCCATCCTTGTCCTTCCTCCTTCCTGATCCTAAACTCATAAGCAGGCCTTTAAACAATTCCCATGTGGCAAATGTGACAGCTCCCCCCAATTAACACTCCCCAGCTCCTACCTAAAATTGATATAATTTACTCTCCCCCAAGGTCCTGACTTATCCTTCTTCATAGCAATCTTAAAATTGAAGGAGTTGTGATCACTATTTCCAAAATGCTTTCCCACCCTTCTCACCAGTTACCTGACCAGGACAAAGTCCAGCATGGCCCATCTTCTATCCATATACTGTGTCAAGAAACTCTCTTGGATAGACTTAACAAATTCAGCCTCATTTAAACTCTTGTTGTAAGGGAGTCCCAGTCAATACCGTGGAGGTTAAATTCACTGACTGTGACAACTCTGAGTTAGTGCATCATTTCACAAGCTGCCTACATATTTGTTCCTCAGTGTGTCAGTGGCAACAGGGGAGCAGGCTATTAGTTTAATCTGATCAGAGTGATTGTGTCTATCTTATTTTTGAATGCTACCTATATTGCCTCAGTGGGCAAGCCCTCCAGAATGTCCTTTCTGGGTGCAGATGTCACATTTCCCACAGGTTAGGAGAGCACCTCCTTCTTTTACCTTCCCCTCTATCTTCTCGAAAACAATGAAACCCTGGAACATTGAGCAACCAGTCCGGTCTCTGTCTCAACCAAACCCATGTAATGGCCTCAACATCAGAGTCCCATGTACTGATCCAGGCTCTAAGCTCATTTGCCTCAGCTATAATACTCCTTGCAGTGAAAGAAACATAGGTCAGCTTGTTTGTGCCATCATGTTCATGTACCTGTGTCTGACTGCCATTCTTTTCTGATTTATTGGTCCTAACATGTACCTGCTATCAATTCATCGACTTGCTGACCTGCTGCTCTCGTTTCCAGCTGCCTGCCAGCCTTTAAATCATCCTAAGTAGCACTAGCAAACCTCAGTGTGAAGATATTTGTTCCCGTTCAGTTCAGGTGCAACCCATTCCTCTTACACAGGTCACCCCTTGCCGAAGAAGTGGACCCAGTTATCCATGAACTTGAAACCCTGGCCCCTGTACCAGCTCCTTAACCATGCATTCATCTCACCTATCTTTCCATAATTTAGCTCACGAACATGTGGCTCTGGTAGTAACCCAGTAACTATTACCCTCTAGGTCCTGCCTTTCAGCCTCTTTGCGAACTCCTTGTACACAGTCCACAGGATCACATCCCTCTTTCTTCCTACGTCATTGGTACCAATGTGGACAATGGCCTCTGGCTGCTCACCCTCCCCCTTAAGAATTTGTTGCAACCACTCAGAGATGTCCTTGACCTTTGCACCAGGGAAGCAACACACAGCCCTGCTGTCTCAAATGTGGCGACAGACACCATGCCCCCAACGAATGAGCCTCCAACCACAATCACTTACTTGGATTTGCCTGACCCTGTTCCACAGCAGGGCGGTTTGTACCACGGACCTGGCTACTGCTGATTAGATAACTGACCCAGTTTAGTTTTAGATCAGTGTTAACCTTGATGAAGTGGATAGCCAAGCACCTCAGTAGTCTACAATACAGGAGAATTAAATTCTTAAGCTCACGGATTCTGTGACAGTCAAAGAGAAGCAGTGAATTTTTCTGACCTCATTTCCAACACCTGGCCCATCGCCCTGCATGGCTTGGATAGCACTTGTACATTTAAAAATAAATGTAAGGATGATGTGAGGGTAAGGACATGGAATTTTGTGATATGGTCATATTCTCTCTTGTTGGAGCTGATTGCTGCTTATCACTTGTGTGGTGCAAATGTTCCTTATCGTTTATCAGGCCCAGCCTGATCGTTGTCCAAGTCTCACTGTATTTTCTCATTGTTGATTTCACTGTTGGAAAAGTCATGAATTCTGCTGGACACCTGGACAATATTCAATGAACATTCATGTCTCCAATTTGGTTCAAATGAAGACATGACTTCAACCAGTGCAGGTATCCAGTGAATGCCACTGACTCAATTTTCTATTCCTCTGCTTCACACCACATTCAATCAGAAGTTGCCTTGGTGGAAATGACAGATTGCACTTTCCTTCCTTTTCAAGCTCAGGATCGCTGATCATATTTGTGGTAACTCCTGAATGAGGTTGCGAGAAGTGTGGCATGACGAAAAGTAAACTGAACCTTAGTGTGCAGCTGTTTGACAGCACTGTCATCCAGATGTTGCATTACTTTGCTGATGATTGAGAATACATTGAGGCCATAATTGGTCAGCACAATTTGTCTGACTATTACATGATAGGTCATCTTTCTCTGAAATGTGAGTGTCGCAAGTGTTTAAAAATGTACTGGAAAACATTTACTGTTGGTGTGCTGACCTTGGGGCACATTGTTCCAGTACAGTTTGTCGGATGCTGCCAGGTGCCATGGCATTTGCAGTATCCAGAACATTCAGTCTTGTCATTGCATGAAATAACTTGAATTGCGTGTAAGTAAAGATCTGTGATGCCTCCTCAGGATGAGGGCAAGGAGATCATCCAGACTGATGCTATGAATGGTTTCATCTGCCTCTTCACCTTTTGTTCGTAACATCTTGTAATAACTGCCATGTAGCCTGATGAGAAACTAAAGCTCATCTTGATTCATTTGCATTCGAAGGTGCCTATTTTTCCCAAACAAAAGGACCCATCACTGAGCGGAAAGTATGGAGAATGTTATAGACATCAGTGGTGAGATAATGCTGGATCTTGACCAGCAAAACCATTGTTGTGTTGGTGAAATGCAAACAAAAATCTATATGATGTAAACTTTATTCTCAGCTAATCCCTTTCTCAAATGACAGATTGTGATGTTGGTTCCTGGAAAGCCTCCATTGTTGGAGGACGAGAAGCCGTATCCAATTGAAGCAGCACAGGCTTCTGCGATGACTGTGGAAACCACTGCTTATGCCTTGCTTCAAGCGTTGTCAAGGAATGATATTGACTATGCAACACCGATTGCGAGGTGGCCAACGATGCAACAGAACTATGGTGGTGGATTTCACTCGATGCAGGTAAATGCTTGAGATCACAACAACAGGCATTCAGATATTTCCATTGATCATGTTACTAACTGGTGGTTGTTGCAGTTTGCAATCAAACTGGACACTGCATTTTCATCTGCACGTTTGGTGCATTGGCACAGATACCAGTTCTTCAATGGTGTTAATCCTTGGTTAAATTCTTACATGCACTTTGCCTGTGCATCACTTTTCCTTTTGGCATTGTCCTTGAAAAGTACCTGTTTCTGTAAACCTTCACTTGCTTGTCACAGGATCATTGAGGGACAGCATAATAGAGTGCTATGGCAATGGAACAGACCCTTCAGCAAATTGTATGTGCCCTCACAAGATGCAAGTCCCGAACTATTCTCATCACATTTCCCAGCACTCGACCCAGAGCCTTGTATGCCTTGGCATCGCAAATGCCCAATCACAGACTTGTTAAATGTTATCATGGTTTCTGCCTCTACCACCCACACAGTCGGTGCGTTCCACATTCTCACCACAGTTTGGGTGCAAAAACAAGTAAGTTTCCTCAAGAGATAGTAGGAACTTGCCAATGCTGGAGAATCTGAGAGAGCAAGGTGTCGAACCGGATGAACACAGCGGGCCGAGCAGCATCAGAGAAGCAAGAAAGCTGACGTTTCAGATCGAGACCCTTCTTCAAAAATGGGGGAGGAGAAGGGGATTCTGTTAAAAATAGGGAGAAGTGCGGAGGCAGATAGAAGATGGATAAAAGAGAAGATAGGTGAACTGTCCCGTGCTGTCCACTCACTGTCCCCTGCTCCAGAATCATAGAATCAGAGAATTCTACAGAATTGAACAAGCACTTCATTCCATTGTGTCTGTAACCACTGAAGCCACACTAAGTTGACATTCGGCTCATGTTCTAGCAATAGGCCCATTGCCTTGAATGTTATTTTAAGTGCTGTACCAACCCTTTTTCTTTAATGTGAAAAGATTATCCACCTCAACTGAAGTCCCAGACAATGAATTCCAACCCCCCAGCACCTTCTGGGTGTCTTTTCTTTCCTGAAATTCCTTCTGAGCTTTTAGCTTAAATGTATGTATCTCTTCCTCTACCACCACCGCCCCCCGACCGACCCCATTATGGACCTTCTTTTTACCTCGCCCCTACCCATATTAATCTAAACAATTTTTTCAGGACCTCCTTCAACCTTCTCTACTCGAAAGAAAACAAGCCAACCTTATCCAGATAAAACAGTGATGCTAGATACAATGGGAACTGCAGATGCTGGAGAATCCAAGAGAACAAAGTGTGGAGCTGGCTGAACACAACAGGCCAAGCAGCATCTCGGGAGCACAAAAGCTGATGTTTCAGGCCTAGACCTTTAATCAGAGATCGGCAACAGTGATGCTGCCTGGCCTGCAGTGTTCCTCCAGCTCCACACTGTGTGATCTCAGACTCCAGCATTAGCAGTTATTGCTAACGCAAACTTATCCAGAGTCTCCCAAGAGTTAAAATGCTTCACCCCCTCAGAACATCCTGATGAATGTCCTCCACACATGCTCAAATGCAAACACCTCCTTTCTATAATGGAGTGACCAGAACTGCACTGAGCACTTCAGCTGGGGCCGAACCAAAGTCCTGTACAGCTCTTGAGCCATGTGCTTTCTGAACTGTCCTTTTAAGCTGCCATTCCATGTTCAGGAATCTGTGGACAAGCACCCCAAGATCACACCATTCCTCTGATCTTCCTAGTGTCCTGGCATTTCTTTGAATGATTCCTTGCCTTGTTAGTTTGTCCAAATTGCCTTATTGATCAGGGTTAACATTCCATCTACCGTTGACCTGCCCATTTGACCAATCTGTAACTTTGGATTCAACTTGTTGTATTTTCCTGGACCCCCCAAGCTTTACCTTCTTTGCCACGCTCCCATTTGGGACCCTGTCCAAGTCTTTGCTGAAATCTATTTTCATTACATCAACTCCCATCTGCACACTCCGTCACCTCTTTGAAAGAATCATCTAAGTTTGTGAGGCGTGACCTCCCTCTGACAAAGCTATGCTGACGGTCGCTGATCACACCCGACTTCTTGAAATGGAAATTAAGTCTGCCGTTCAGAATTTTCTCCAATATTTTCCTATCTACTGATGTGATACTCACCGGTCTGAAATACTCTGCTTTATGTTTGTCACGCATTTTGATAAGTGGAACTATGTTACCTGTTCTCCAGTCCTTTGTTACTTTTGAAATCTCTGTATGAGGGCGAGTGGAATGTTTTCTCTCATCTCCCTGGGCATCGTGGCATACACCTCATCCAAACCTGGGATTTGTCCAATTTTAAATTCACCAAAACACCTAACATCTCCCCACTCTCTGTTAATTCTGTCCGAGAATTGTGTGCTCCTTCTCACATGTAAAAGCTGATGTGAAATTCTCGTTTAACACCTGACATTGCCCTCCAGTTCAAACCATTCATTTGCCTCTTCATCCCTAATGAGACCTGGTTTTCCCTGGGTTTTCTCTTTCCCTCTGAGACACTTGTAGAAGATTTTGAGATTGTCCCTCATCCTAATCTTGGTCACCAGCGTTCTGTTGCCCTGTATTTGTTCTCTGAATTGCTATGACGAGATGCCCCTGCACACTATACATCATCATCATCATGGTGGTTTCTCGCAGATATGGATGACACTCTCCCACTCTCAGGCTGAATTGATCGCCGGCTGCACAGACCGATGCAGCTACCGTCGGCTCTGTTGCACTCGGGGCAGAAGGCAGTCGTGGGAAGGGGTGAGGGAGGTGTTGGTGTGGCTGCATGGCTTCCGCTGCTTCCAAAGGCAAGCCTCAAAGTGTTTGATGCCTTCCCAGGTGCTCTTCAGGCTTTAGGCCGTCTGAGACCGGCGATTCCCAGGTGTCTGCAGGAATGTCGCACTTCACCATTGAGGGCTTGAGTTTATCACCGAGTGCTTCCTCTGCACATCTGGGTCTCGCCTGCTTTTTTGAAGCTGGGATGAGAACATGCGGAGAGTCTCGTGTCAGTCATACAGATGAAGTGTCCAGCCCATTGTAGCTGATCGAGGATGGTCAGTGCCTCAGTGCTGGGGATGTTGGCCTGGTTGACGTTCGTGCGTCCACAGGGACTCTTGTTCCCTTGCTGACTGTTATACACCTCCCTTTTCCTTTTTATCTGGTCAAAGAACAAAGAAAATTACAGCACAGGAACAGGCGCTTCGGCCCTCCAAGCCTGCGCCAGATCCTATTGAAAGTAGCGTGTTGATGCATTTGTGTAATGATTGTGTTTTGTTTGAGCCCTAACACTCAAAGCAGTGTAAGAATGTCTTTGTGCAGCAGGCAAGGTGTCATGAGATTGAGCCTTCATACACTTGCAAGATGTTGAAAATTTGCCATTATTTATTAAAACACTGATAAATTTCCATGATCAACATTTCTGTTACACTGCAATGATTATCCCGTGGCATGTAAAATCAGAAAGATAGGATAAAATGAGACTGGGTCATGCCCTAGTCTTGCGGACTTGGGTCAGCATGCAGGGAGAATGTTTGCATTTCATGCATGTGGAAGTACTGAAATATTTCCATGAATCTAAAAGTCACTTTTCCCTTCATTGAAGGACACAATCATTGCCTTGGAAGCTTCATCATGATACGACATTGCATTTCTGAAGAGGGAAGAAGAAATCAACATGCAAATTCAATTCCATGGTTTTGGACGTCCCATTGAGAACACGATTCATGTGCGCCAGCATAATGCTCTGACCGAGAAAGAATCGAAGGTGAGTTTGTAGTTTGGAAGATCGCAGCAATTTATGCATCAACTTGTTCATCAATAATGTTCCATTGCTTTCAAACTGCATTTTCCACTCTGCAAGATAATAACTGTTAGAACAAGCAACAGGATGGGTCAATGGGCTTTGGGGAATGCAATGGCACAAAACCCAATCCATTCGACAACATATTTCAGATATGTCGACAAATTAAATATTCCAGCAGAGGGATAAAACAAGGAAGATGAGAGTGAGGAGGCAAGAGTTCTGATGACAAAAGAACACGAACTTACCTTTATCCATTTGAGCAAAAAAGCAGGCACACAAACAAATAATCAGCTAACAATGCACATGTGCAACAGAGGCTACAGGGGGACTAAGAATGCCGAATTGTTGTCATGCGTATTGCTGAAAGGGTGATTGAAACAGATTCTGTGGTAAATTTGAAGAAATACAGATAATGCATCTCAGGATGTTGGAGAAAGAACATTTATGGACTGAGGCAAATTGTATTGCCCTTTTCAGGAGTTATTTGGGTCAAAATGAATTCAAAGACTTTCTTCTGTGCTGAAAGCTTTAGCGTAGTTGCAGCTGGATCACAATTTCTGTTCCTGGTAGTATTTAGCAAACTATTAAAAGTGAATGTCACTGCACAGAATTCCAAACATGACTGCAATCAGTAGAGAAAATATCCAGGGGGTGTGATGAGTTGTATCCTCTCATGTTGAACAATGCAGCTACAGATACAATGGAGGCACTGATGATAATCTTCCAAGAATCCTTAGATTGTGGAAAATTCTCAGAGGATTGAAAGATTGTGAACATAACACCATTATTACAAAGATACTTGGACAAAATAGTAAGCAAGTGTTGCCAATTTAGGTCAACCTGGGTAGATGTTCATGCCGGCAATGAAAGATGAAATAACAGGGTACTGAGTGTGCTATAACATCCTACAGAGTGAACATCCTTTCATAACGGGGAAATAATACTTGACAAACTTGCTACAGTGCTTTGAGAAGCAAACAAACATTACTGATGAAGGACCACCAGTTGACATTGAGATTTCAACAAAGCATTTGATAAGCTACAGCTCGTAAGGTGTCTAAAAGAAAAGAGGCCATGTGTTCAAGGGTAATATGTTCGGATGGACGGAGGACTGCATCGTAAATAGAATTAGAGACGTAGCAGCAGGATGGTAACTTAGAAGTCATGTACGGCCACAGAGCGAGTGCTGCGGAGGCCGTACACCTCATGTTGACTGGGTTGATTTCGGAAATGGCGGAGGGGATTGCTATGCTTAGGAAAGTTGGGCTACATTCATTGGAGTGTATAAGATTGAAAAAAACTTATTTTTTCGACATTTAAGATTCTTAAGAGGCTTGATAGTGTATATCCGTAGAGATTACTCCCATTTGTGAAAGATTTTACGACCAGAGGCCACATTTTCAAATTGGTTGCCTGTTAATTCAGGGAAGAATTACTTCTTTCAGGTTGTAGCAATCTATTGAACACTTTAGCCAAGAAGATTTTCGAGGTAATGCCATTAATCATATGCTAGGTTGTAACGGCCAGGTTAATTTTTAAATCAAGAAACAATGATAATGAGAAAAGGGTCTAGGCCTGAAACGTCAGCTTTTGTGCTCCTGAGATGCTGCTTGGCCTGCTGTGTTCATCCAGCTTCACACTTTGTTATCTTGGATTCTCCAGCATCTGAGCTTCCCATTATCAGTGATAATGAGAAAAGGGTAGTCTTTACAGCTATGCTTAGGAAAGTTGGGCGACATTCATTGGAGTTTATAAGATTGAAGAAAATCTCATTTTTTCAACATTTAAGATGCTTAAGAGACTTGATAGTGTATATCCGTAGAGATTACTCCTATTTGTGAAAGATTTTATGACCAGAGGCCATATTTTCAAATTGGTTGCCTATTAATTTAGGGGAAGAATTACTTCTTTCAGGTTGTAGCAATTTATTGTACACTTTAGCAGAGAAGGTTTTCGAGGTAATGCCATTAATTATATGCTCGGCTGAGATGGGCAGGTTAATTTTTAAATCAAGGAACAACCACAATGAGAGAAGGGTAGTCTTTACAGTGGAAGATACTTCAAGGATCCCCTTATTACTACAGAACACAGGGAGGAATTAAACACATCACTACCACACCATCACTACCATTAGAGAAGTAGCAATAGACAATCTAATGGAGTAAAAGCAGATTAGACTCTTTGCCGTGATGGTTGACTTTCTAAGATTCTAAACAATGAGCTTCAGAGTCGGTATATGCATTGATTGTAATTTCCCAAAAAGGTTTAGATTCTAGAGAAGCATCCGAGGGCTGGAAAAATGCCGATGTGACGTCCCTATTGAAAAAGGAGAGAGGCAAAAAGAAGATAACTACAATCGAAACAGCCTGACATCTCTTGTTGGAAATATGTGGCAATCAACTATGAAGAAAATAATAGCAGAACATTTGGAAAATCAGAATCTAATCAAACAGAATCACCATAGCCTGCTGAAAGAGAAATTATGTCTGGCTAATTTGTTTGGGTTTTTGGAGGAAGTTTTGAAAGGAGAATTAATAGAGGAAAACCAGTAAATGTGTTGTGTTTGGACTTGGAGAAAGCATTTGAGAATGTACTCAAAAGTAATAAGCTGAGAGCTGAGGTTTTGAAGGTAGTATATTGCTTTGGATCAGTATGCTTTGCACGTTCTGGAAGGAGAGATGACATCTCGAGTGAAATGCACCAAGTGAATATATATTTTGGGGAACTTGGTGGCAATGCGGTAAGTCAGTGCAGAGTGTAAGAGGTGCCATTTGCTTGCTTTTTTTGCCTGATAGTTTGTAAGCATTTTTTTTTGAGACAGGGTAAATTGAAGCCAGAATCAGGGACCCGGAGGGTGAACCAGGCTCATTGGTTGGTGATCGCTTCTGGTTTAAGAATCTATTATCGGTAGCTTTCAGATTGCAAGTAAATCGGAGAAATATTTGCAGGCTACAAACTAAAAGACCAGAATGTTTTCCAATCAAATTAAGATCGAAGTAATTGAAATGGAGATGCCAGGCCAGACGATGATTTATACCTACGTGACGGGGTAGTGGTCAGACCCCATACTCCAGCTCAGGGTTAATGAACTGGAATCTCAGTTTTTACCAATCAACAAATCATGTGGGGGACAGTTACCGGGGAATGCTGTGCCTCAGGAGGCAGTCACACACCTTAGATTAACTAGCTGAAACTCGGTCAGTGGCCAGAGACGTGAGAGTGTGACAAAGAACAGGGCAGGTGGAAGGATCCAGGATGTAGTGCAGAAGGAACCTTGGCCTTTGATCTTATCTAACAGGTTTGAGATTCTTTCTTCCTGTGTGGATGAGAGTGCAGGGTATAGGGAAGATGAGTAAACTGACTGTAGCACTGTGGTACAGGGGGACATTCCAGAGGGGATAAAAAGTGAAATGTAGTTATAATCAGAGGTAGTATAGTTAGGGGAATGAACACTGTTGGTTGTGATGAGGATCGAGAGTCTCGAAAGTAGTGTTGCCTGCCTGGTGCCCAGGTTCAGGATATTCCATGTCGGCTACAAAGGATCTTGAAGTGGGGGGAGTAGAAATCCAACTTTTGTGGTCCACACAGGTACCATTGATATGGAAGAAAGAGGAAAGAGGTTCTGCTGAGGGATTATGAGCGCCAAGGTGCTGAGGTGAGAAAGCAGAACCAGAATGGTAATAATCTCTGGATTACTATCTGAGCAATTTGGCACGGTGTGAGCATAATTTATAGATGTAAATGCATTTTTCAAATGGTGGCATGGCAGAAATGTGTTTGAATTCATGGGACATTGGCATCGGTACGGGGAAGGAGGGAGTTGTTCTGGTGGTATCGGCTCGACGAGAATCATATTGGGACAAGTCTCCTGGCAAAATACAGAGCAAGGTCTCGGGGTAGGGCGCTAAAATAAAATGCCTGGAGTGGGTGAGCGCAGTTGCATGGAAAATTATGGAAAAAGTTAGAAGCTGGTAAGTGCTCAGCAAAGTTTCCAGAGCAAGTAATAGGACAAAAAGTTTGGAAATGTTCATGACTCTCACTTCAGGTGCAGCAGATAAGAAGGGTGACTGTAAATGCCAGACTGAAGATGTTGTATTTAATTGCAGGGAGTGTATGCAACTAAGTGAATGAGTTTGTGGTGCGCATTGAAATTGACAGATACATCACTCTGGGTATCACAGAGACAAGGTTGTTAGGGGTAAGTGTTGGGAACGAAATATCCAATGATTCATGTCCGATAGAAAGAACAGGCAAATGGACAGAGATAAGAAAGTGTGGAACTGGATGAGCAGAGCAGGCCAAGCAGCATCTCAGGAGCACAAAAGCTGACGTTTCGGGCCTCGACCCTTCTACTTCTGTGTGTTCATCCTGCTGTGTTCATCCAGCTCCACACTTTGTTACCTTGGATTCTGAAGCATCTTCAGTTCCCATTCTGTCTGATACAAATGGACAGAGATGCCAGGGTTGGCTTGTCAGTAAGAAATGAGGTCGCGCTGAAGGAACCACAGCTCTTGTGCTTGTTTATTAATGACTTGGAGGAAAGAGGTGCATGTGCTGTGGCTAAATTTGTAGATGACTCAAAAATATTTCGAAAGACAAGGCATGACAGAGAAACAGAGATTTACCAGGATGTTACTTGGATTGGAATGTATTAGCTACAAGGAGGGTTTGGTGGAAATGTTGTATCATGATAAATGCAATGAGATCAACAATGACCTCACCGAATGATGGAGGAAATTCAATGGGCCAAGTAACTTTTTCAGTGAGTCTTCTTGTTTGACAATGCATTCATAAGGGTGTTTTTTTTCTCTCTTGAATGAAATGTGAAAATGAAATGTATACACTTCCTTTTCATCTGGGAATAAATAATTGTTCTGAACGATTTCCATTGACTAATAGCAATCTGACAAGCATCACAATGTAAAGAGATTTTTAGCTTCTTTTTAATTGTCAAGTTATTCTTTGGAATTAATTGGGCATATATTATTTGCATCTCAGGAAGTATGTTCATCACTGCACCTCAAAAAGTGCTCTGTTGTATGACAACAGCTTTTTAAAGATCACTTCAATGGTTGTGATTTTCAGTTGCCATAACACACATTAGATTACATTGTTGGCCAATCTGTCCATGATGATTTCATTATCTTACGTTTCAAACAGACAAGGAAATATTGGTGATGCAATGAAGAGTTTGATTCTCAAATATAATTGCTGTTATAGTTTCCACTTGGAAGAAAGATTCACATCAAATTGACTGGTCAAGGAACTGGGACACTGACTGTGAGTACTTTGAATGTTCGAGTTATTCCTAAAATGAAAGTCATGACCTTGATGATTTTTCTTGCATGCAGATATGAAGAGACTCTTTTAAAATATCCTCTAGGTTAGTGGTTCAGGCATAAAAGTGTTATATGTATATTTATGTATATACATGTACATGCGTAATCTGAAAAGAAAATGACGAGAAATCACTTGTTGCAAGGTGAGAATGAGTTATCCAGATGGTGAGACCTGCCAATGTTGGTGTCTGAGATAACACATTGTGGAGCTGGAGGAACACAGCAGGGCAGGCAGCATCAGAGGCTCAAGAAAGTTGAGGTTTTGGGTCAGGACCCTTCCTGAGAAATGGAGGGTGGAAGGGAGCTCAGAAACAAATAGCGTGGAGGGGGAGGAGGTGCTGGGGAAGGTAGGTGGGATGGTAATAAGTGAGTACTATCCAGATGAGTGAAATGGGATGCAGTGACTGAGTGAAGTGGGATGCAGCGACTGAGGGCAATGGGATGCAGTGACTGAGGGACATGGGATGCAGTGACTGAGGGACATGGGATGCAGTGACTGAGGGACATGGGGTGCAGTGACTGAGGGACATGGGGTGCAGTGACTGAGGGACATGATGTGCAGTGACTGAGGGAAAGAAGATGCAGTGACTGTGGGAAATGGCATACTGTGACTCAGGGTAATGGGATGCAGTGACTGAGGGGAATGGGATGCAGTGAGTTTTGGAATTTGAATACAGCGTCTGAGAGATACGGGAAACTGTGACTGATGGAAATGGGATGCAGTGACTGTGGGACATGGGATGCAGTGACTGAGTGAAATGCGATGCAGTGACTGAGTGAAATGCGATGCAGTGACTGAGTGAAATGGGCTGCAGTGACTGAGGGAAATGGGATGCAGTGACTGTGGTGAAGGAGATGCAGTGATTGAGTGAAATGGGATGCAGTGACTGAGTGAAATGCGAAGCAGTGACCGCCTTAAATGGGATGCAGTGACTGCGTGAAATGGGACGCAGTGACTGAGTGAATTGGGATGCAGTGACTGACTGAACTGGGATGCAGTGACTGAGTGAAATGGGATTGCCATGACTGTGGAAAGGAGATGCAGTGACTGAGGAAATGGGATGCAGTGACTGAGGGAAATGGGATGCAGTGACTGAGTGAAATGGGATGCAGTGACTGAGGGGAATCGGATGCAGTGACTGAGTGAAATGGGATGCAGTGTCTGTTGGAAATGGGATCCTGCAACTGAAGGTAATGGGATGCAGTGACTGAGGGTAATGGGATGCAGTGACTGAGTGAAATGGGATGCAGTGACTGAATGAAATGGGATGCAGTGAATGAGGACAATGGGATGCAGTGACTGAGGACAATGGGATGCAGTGACTGAGGGCAATGGGAAGCAGTGACTGAGGGGAATGTGATGCAGTGACTGAGGGAAATGATATGCGGTGACTGAGGGAAATGGGATGCAGTGTCTGTGAGATAGGGGAAACAGTGACTGAGGGACATGGGATGCAGTGACTCTGGTGAAGGAGATGCAATGATTGAGTGAAATGGGATGCAGTGATTGAGTGAAATGGGAAGCACTGACTGAGTGAAATGGGATGCACTGACTGAGTGAAATGTGATTCAGTCACTGAGTGAAATGGGATGCAGTCAGTGAGTGAAATGGGTTGCAGTCACTGAGTGAAATGCGATGCAGTGACTGAGGGGAATGCGATGCAGTGAGTGTGTGGAAATTTAATGCAGGCTCTGAGAAATACCGGAAACAGTGACTGATGAAAATGGGATGCAGTGACTGTGGGACATGGGATGCAGAGATTGTGTGAAATGTGATGCAGTGACTGAGTGAAATGTGATGCAGTGACTGAGTGAAATGCGATGCAGTGACTGAGTGAAATGGGCTGCAGTGACTGTTGGAAATGGGATGCAGTGACTGTGGTGAAGGAGATGCAGTGATTGAGTGAAATGGGATGCAGTGACTGAGTGAAATGAGATGCATTGACTGAGGGAAATGGGATGCAGTGACTGAGTGAAATGGGATGCAGCGACTGAGGGCAATGGGATGCAGCGACTGAGGGCAATGGGATGCAGTGACTGAGGGACATGGGATGCAGTGACTGAGGGACATGGGATGCAGTGACTGAGGGACATGGGGTGCAGTGACTGAGGGACATGGGGTGCAGTGACTGAGGGAGATGGGATGCAGTGACTGAGGGAAAGAAGATGCAGTGACTGTGGGAAATGGCATACTGTGACTCAGGGTAATGGGATGCAGTGACTGAGGGGAATGGGATGCAGTGAGTTTTTGAATTTGAATACAGCGTCTGAGAGATACGGGAAACTGTGACTGATGGAAATGGGATGCAGTGACTGTGGGACATGGGATGCAGTGATTGAGTGAAATGCGATGCAGTGACTGAGTGAAATGGGCTGCAGTGACTGTTGGAAATGGGATGCAGTGACTGTGGTGAAGGAGATGCAGTGATTGAGTGAAATGGGATGCAGTGACTGAGTGAAATGCGAAGCAGTGACCGCCTTAAATGGGATGCAGTGACTGCGTGAAATGGGACGCAGTGACTGAGTGAAATGGGATGCAGCGACTGACTGAACTGGGATGCAGTGACTGAGTGAAATGGGATTGCTATGACTGTGGAAAGGAGATGCAGTGACTGAGGAAATGGGATGCAGTGACTGAGGGAAATGGGATGCAGTGACTGATGGAAATGGTATGCAGTGACTGAGTGAAATGGGATGCAGTGACTGAGTGAAATGGGATGCAGTGGCTGAGGGTAATGGGATGCAGTGACTGAGGGTAATGGGATGCAGTGACTGAGTGAAATGGGATGCAGTGACTGAGGGGAATCGGATGCAGTGACTGAGTGAAATGGGATGCAGTGTCTGTTGGAAATGGGATCCTGCAACTGAAGGTAATGGGATGCAGTGACTGAGGGTAATGGGATGCAGTGACTGAGGGTAATGGGATGCAGTGACTGAGTGAAATGGGATGCAGTGACTGAGTGAAATGGGATGCAGTGACTGAGGGAAATGGGATGCAGTGTCTGATGGAAATGGTATGCAGTGACTGAGGGAAATGGGATGCAGTGACTGACGGAGATGGGATGCAGTGTCTGTTTGAAATGGGATCCTGCGACTGAAGTTAATGGGATGCAGTGACTGAGGGTAATGGGATGCAGTGACTGAGTGGAATGGGATGCAGTGACTGCGTGAAATGGGATGCAGTGAATGAGTGAAATGAGATGCAGTGACTGAGGGAAATGCGCGCAGTGACTGATAGAAATCGGATACAGTGATTGATTGGACTGGGATGCAGTGACTGAAGGATATGGGATGCGGTGACTTTGTGTACTGGGATGTGGTGACTGTGTGAACTGGGATGCGGTGACTATGTGAACTGGGATGCAGTGGCTGAGTGAAATGGGATGCAGTGGCTGAGTCAAATGGGATGCAGTGACTGAGTGAAATGGGATGCAGTGACTGAGGGCAATGGGATGCAGTGACTGAGGGAAATGGGATGCAGTGACTGAGGGAAATGGGATGCAGTGACTGGGAAATGGGATGCAGTGACAGTGGGAAATGGGATGCAGTGACTGATGGAAATGGGACGCAGTGACTGAGTGAAATGGGACGCAGTGGCTGAGTGAAATGGGACGCAGTGACTGAGTGAAATGGAATTGCCGTGACTGTGGAAAGGAGATGCATTGACTGAGGAAATAGAATGCAGTGACTGAGGGAAATGTGATGCACTGACTGAGTGAAATGGTATGCAGTGACTGAGTGGAAAGGGATGCAGTGACTGAGTGGAAAGGGATGCAGTGACTGAGTGAAATGGGATGCAGTGACTGAGTGAAATGGGATGCAGTGACTGAGTGAAATGCGATGCAGTGACTGCGTGAAATGAGATGCATTGGGGAATGAAATGGGATGCAGTGACTGGTGGAAATAAGATGCAATGACTGACGGAACTGGGATGCGGTGACTGTGTGAACTGGGATGTGGTGACTGTGTGAACTAGGATGCGGTGACGATGTGAACTGGGATGCAGTGGCTGAGTGAAATGGGATGCAGTGGCTGAGTGAAATGGGATGCAGTGGGGAGTGAAATGGGATGCAGTGACTGGTGGAAATGAGATGCAGTGACGAAGGGAAAGGAAATGCAGTGTCTGTGGGAAATGGGATGCAGTGACTGAGGGTAATGGGATGCAGTGACTGAGTGAAATGGGATGCAGTGACTGAGTGAAATGCGATGCAGTGACTGAGGTACTGGGAAGGAGTGACTGAGTTAATAGGGATGCAGTGACTGAGTGAAATGCGATGCAGTGACTGAGGTACTGGGAAGGAGTGACTGAGTTAATAGGGATGCAGTGACTGACGGAAATGGGATGCAGTGACTGAGTGAAATGAGATGCAGTGTCTGATGGAAATGGTATGCAGTGACTGAGGGAAATGGGATGCAGTGACTGACGGAGATGGGATGCAGTGTCTGTTTGAAATGGGATCCTGCGACTGAAGTTAATGGGATGCAGTGACTGAGGGTAATGGGATGCAGTGACTGAGTGAAATGGGATGCAGTGACTGAGTGAAATGAGATGCAGTGACACACGGACATGGGATGCAGTGACTGTGTGAAATGGGATGCAGTGACTGAGTGAAATGCGATGCAGTGACTGAGTGAAATGCGATGCAGTGACTGAGAGAAATGGGACGCAGTGGCTGAGTGAAATGGGACGCAGTGACTGAGTGAAATGGAATTGCCGTGACTGTGGAAAGGAGATGCATTGACTGAGGAAATAGGATGCAGTGACTGAGTGAAATGTGATGCACTGACTGAGTGAAATGGTATGCAGTGACTGAGTGGAATGGGATGCAGTGACTGAGTGGAATGGGATGCAGTGACTGAGTGGAATGGGATGCAGTGACTGCATGAAATGAGATGCAGTGGGGAATGAAATGGGATGCAGTGACTGGTGGAAATAAGATGCAGTGTCTTCGGGAAATGATATGCAGTGTCTGTGGGAAATGGTATGCTGGGACTGAGGGTAATGGGATGCAATGACTGATGGAAATGGAAGCAGTGACTGAGTGAAATGGGATGCAGTGACGGAGGTACTGGGTAGGAGTGACTGAGTTAATAGGGATGCAGTGCCCGAGCGGGCTTGGGGTGCAGTGACTTAGGGAAATGGGATACAGTGCCTGAGTGAAATGTGACGCACTGACTGAATGAAATGGGATGCAGTGACTGAGTGAAATGCGATGCAGTGACTGAATGAAATGCGATGCAGTGACTGCGTGAAATGAGATGCAGTGACTGATAGAAATCGGATACAGTGATTGATGGAACTGGGATGCAGTGACTGACGGAAATGTGATGCGGTGACTTTGTGAACTGGGATGTGGTGACTGTGTGAACTGGGATGCGGTGACCATGTGAACTGAGATGCAGTGGCTGAGTGAAATGGGATGCAGTGGCTGAGTGAAATGGGATGCAGTGGGGCGTGAAATGGGATGCAGTGGGGCGTGAAATGGGATGCAGTGACTGCTGGAAATGAGATGCAATGACTAAGGGAAAGGAAATGCAGTGTCTGTGGGAAATGGGATGCTGCGACTGAGGGTAATGGGATGCAGTGACTGAGGGTAATGGGATGTACTGACTGATGGAAATGGATGCCGTGACTGAGTGAAAGGGGATGCAGTGACTGAGTGAAATGCGATGCAGTGACTGAGGTACTGGGAAGGAGTGACTGAGTTCATAGGGATGCAGTGACTGAGTGAAATGGGATGCAGTGACTGCGTGAAATGGGATGCAGTGAATGAGTGAAATGAGATGCAGTGACTGAGTGAAATGCGCACAGTGACTGATAGAAATCGGATACAGTGACTGATGGAACTGGGATGCAATGACTGACGGAACTGGGATGCGGTGACTGTGTGAACTGGGATGTGGTGACTGTGTGAATGAGGATGCGGTGACGATGTGAACTGGGATGCAGTGGCTGAGTGAAATGGGATGCAGTGGCTGAGTGAAATGGGATGCAGTGGGGAGTGAAATGGGATGCAGTGACTGGTGGAAATGAGATGCAGTGACGAAGGGAAAGGAAATGCAGTGTCTGTGGGAAATGGGATGCAGTGACTGAGGGTAATGGGATGCAGTGACTGAGTGAAATGGGATGCAGTGACTGAGTGAAATGCGATGCAGTGACTGAGGTACTGGGAAGGAGTGACTGAGTTAATAGGGATGCAGTGACTGACGGAAATGAGATGCAGTGACTGAGTGAAATGAGATGCAGTGTCTGATGGAAATGGTATGCAGTGACTGAGGGAAATGGGATGCAGTGACTGACGGAGATGGGATGCAGTGTCTGTTTGAAATGGGATCCTGCGACTGAAGTTAATGGGATGCAGTGACTGAGGGTAATGGGATGCAGTGACTGAGTGAAATGGGATGCAGTGACACACGGACATGGGATGCAGTGACTGAGGGAATTGGGATGCAGTGACTGTGTGAAATGGGATGCAGTGACTGAGTGAAATGCGATGCAGTGACTGAGTGAAATGCGATGCAGTGACTGAGAGAAATGGGACGCAGTGGCTGAGTGAAATGGGACGCAGTGACTGAGTGAAATGGAATTGCCGTGACTGTGGAAAGGAGATGCATTGACTGAGGAAATAGGATGCAGTGACTGAGGGAAATGTGATGCACTGACTGAGTGAAATGGTATGCAGTGACTGAGTGGAATGGGATGCAGTGACTGAGTGAAATGGGATGCAGTGACTGAGTGAAATGCGATGCAGTGACTGCATGATATGAGATGCAGTGGGGAATGAAATGGGATGCAGTGACTGGTGGAAATAAGATGCAGTGTCTTAGGGAAATGAAATGCAGTGTCTGTGGGAAATGGTATGCTGGGACTGAGGGTAATGGGATGCAATGACTGATGGAAATGGAAGCAGTGACTGAGTGAAATGGGATGCAGTGACGGAGGTACTGGGTAGGAGTGACTGAGTTAATAGGGATGCAGTGCCCGAGCGGGCTTGGGGTGCAGTGACTTAGGGAAATGGCATACAGTGCCTGAGTGAACTGTGACGCACTGACTAAATGAAATGGGATGCAGTGACTGAGTGAAATGCGATGCAGTGACTGAGTGAAATGCGATGCAGTGACTGCGTGAAATGGGATGCAGTGAATGAGTGAAATGAGATGCAGTGACTGAGTGAAATGCGCACAGTGACTGATAGAAATCGGATACAGAGATTGATGGAACTGGGATGCAGTGACTGACGGAAATGGGATGCGCTGACTTTGTGAACTGGGATGTGGTGACTGTGTGAACTGGGATGCGGTGACTATGTGAACTGGGATGCAGTGGCTGAGTGAAATGCGATACAGTGGCTGAGTGAAATGGGATGCAGTGGGGCGTGAAATGGGATGCAGTGACTGCTGGAAATGAGAAGCAATGACTAAGGGAAAGGAAATGCAGTGTCTGTGGGAAATGGGATGCTGCGACTGAGGGTAATGGGATGCAGTGACTGAGGGTAATGGGATGCAGTGACTGAGGGTAATGGGATTTACTGACCGATGGAAATGGATGCCTTGACTGAGTGAAATGGGATGCAGTGACTGAGTGAAATGCGATGCAGTGACTGAGGTACTGGGAAGGAGTGACTGAGTTTATAGGGATGCAGTGCCCGAGCGGGCTTGGGGTGCAGTGACTGAGTGAAATGGGATGCAGTGAATGAGTGAAATGAGATTCAGTGACTGAGTGAAATGCGCGCAGTGACTGATAGAAATCGGATACAGTGACTGATGGAACTGGGATGCAATGACTGACGGAACTGGGATGCGGTGACTGTGTGAACTGGGATGTGGTGACTGTGTGAACTGGGATGCGGTGACGATGTGAACTGGGATGCAGTGGCTGAGTGAAATGGGATGCAGTGACTGGTGGAAATGAGATGCAGTGACGAAGGGAAAGGAAATGCAGTGTCTGTGCGAAATGGGATGCTGCGACTGAGGGTAATGGGATGCAGTGACTGATGGAAATGGATGCAGTGACTGAGTGAAATGCGATGCAGTGACTGAGTGAAATGCGATGCAGTGACTGAGTGAAATGCGATGCAGTGACTGAGTGAAATGCGATGCAGTGACTGAGTGAAATGGGATGCAGTGACTGAGTAAAATGCGATGCAGTGACTGAGTAAAATGCGATGCAGTGATTGAGTGAAATGGGATGCAGTGACTGAGTGCAATGAGATGCATTGTTTGACGGAAATGAGATGCAGTGACTGAGGGAAATGGGATGCAGTGAATGAGCGAAATTGGATGCAGTGACCAAGTGAAATGAGATGCAGTGACTGAGCGAAATGGGATGCAGTATTTGTGGGAAGTAGGATGCAATCACTGATTGAAATGAGATGCAGTGGGAAATGGGATACCGTGAGTGTCGGAAATTGAATGCAGCGTCTGTGAGATACGGGAACCAGTGACTGATGGAAATGGGATGCAGTGACTGAGGGAAATTGGATGCAGTGACTGAGTGAACTGGGATGCAGTGTCTGATTGAAATGGGATGCAGTTAATGAGTGAAATGAGATGCAGTGACTGATGGAAATTGAATGCAGTGACAGAGTGACATGAGCTGCAGTGCCTGATGGAAATGGGATGCAGTTACTGTGGGACATGGGATGCAGTGACTGAGGTCCTGGGAAGGAGTGACTGAGTTAATAGGGATGCAGTGCCCGAGCGGGCTTGGAGTACAGTGACTGAGGGAAATGGGATACAGTGGCTGAGAGAAATGAGATGCACTGTCTTAGTGAAATGGGATGCACTGTCTTCGTGAAATGGGATGCAGAGGCTGAGTGAAATGGGATGCAGTAACTGGTGGAAATGGAATGCAGTGACTGATCGAAATGGGATGCGGTGACTGACAGTAATTGGATGGAGTGACGGACGGTAATGGGATGCAGTGACTGAGGGAAACGGGACGCAGTGTCAGAGTGAAATGGGATGCAGTCAATGAGTGAAATGGGATGCAGTCAAGGAGTGAAATGGGATGCAGTCAAGGAGTGAAATGGCCTGCAGTGATTGAGTGATTTGGGATGCAGTGACTGAGGGAAATGGAATGCAGTGGCTGAGTGAAATGGGATACACTGACTCTTGGAAATGGGATGCAGTGACTGTTGGAAATGGATTGCAGTCACTGTTGGAAATGGGATGCTGTGACTGAGCGTACTGTGGTGCAGTGACTGAGGGTAATGGGATGTAGTGACTGATGGTAATGGGATGCAGTGACTGAGGGAAATGGCCTGCAGTGACTGAGTGAAATGGGATGCAATGACTGATGAAAGGAGATGCAGTGACTGTGGGGAATGGGAAGCGGTGACTGAATGGAATGTGAAGCATTGAATGAGTGAAATGAGATGCAGTTACTGTTTGAACTGGGATGCTGTGGCTGTGTGAACTGGGATGCGGTGACTGTGTGAACTGGGATGCGGTGACTGTGTGAACTGGGATGCAGTGGCTGAGTGAAATGCGATACAGTGACTCAGGTACTGGGAAGGAGTGACTGAATTAATAGGGGTGCAATGCCCGAGCGGGCTTGGGGTGCAGTGACTTAGGGAAATGGGATGCAGTGACTGACGGAAATGGGATGCAGTGAATGAGTGAAATGAGATGCAGTGACTGAGTGAAATGCGCGCAGTGACTGATAGAAATCGGATACAGTGACTGATGGAACTGGGATGCAATGACTGACGGAACTGGGATGCGGTGACTGTGTGAACTGGGATGCGGTGACTATGTGAACTGGGATGCAGTGGCTGAGTGAAATGGGATGCAGTGCGGAGTGAAATGGGATGCAGTGACTGGTGGAAATGAGATGCAGTGACGAAGGGAAAGGACATGCAGTGTCTGTGGGAAATGGGATGCTGCGACTGAGGGTAATGGGATGCAGTGACTGATGGAAATGGATGCAGTGACTGAGTGAAATGGGATGCAGTGACTGAGGTACTGGGAAGGAGTGACTGAGTTAATAGGGATGCAGTGACTGACGGAAATGGTATGAAGTGACTGAGGGAAATGGGATGCAGTGACTGACGGAGATGGGATGCAGTGACTGAGTGAAATGAGATGCAGTGACTGATGGAAATGGTATGCAGTGACTGATGGAAATGGGATGCAGTGACTGAGGGAAATGGGATGCAGTGTCTGTTTGAAATGGGATCCTGCGACTGAAGTTAATGGGATGCAGTGACTGAGGGTAATGGGATGCAGTGACTGAGGGTAATGGGATGCAGTGACTGAGTGAAATGGGATGCAGTGACTGAGTGAAATGGGATGCAGTGACTGAGTGAAATGGGATGCAGTGACTGAGGGAAATGGGATGCAGTGACTGAGGACAATGGGATGCAGTGACTGAGGGCAATGGGATGCAGTGACTGAGGGAAATGGGATGCAGTGTCTGATGGAAATGGTATGCAGTGACTGAGGGAAATGGGATGCAGTGACTGACGGAGATGGGATGCAGTGTCTGTTTGAAATGGGATCCTGCGACTGAAGTTAATGGGATGCAGTGACTGCAGGTAATGGGATGCAGTGACTGAGTGGAATGGGAAGCAGTGACTGCGTGAAATGGGATGCAGTGAATGAGTGAAATGAGATGCAGTGACTGAGGGAAATGCGCGCAGTGACTGATAGAAATCGGATACAGCGATTGATGGAACTGGGATGCAGTGACTGAAGGAAATGGGATGCGGTGACTTTGTGTACTGGGATGTGGTGACTGTGTGAACTGGGATGCGGTGACTATGTGAACTGGGATGGAGTGGCTGAGTGAAATGGGATGCAGTGACTGAGTGAAATGGGATGGAGTGGGGAGTGAAATGGGAGGGAAATAGGATGCAGTGACTGACGGAAATGGGATGCAGTGACTGAGGACAATGGGATGCAGTGACTGACGGCAATGGGATGCTGTGACTGATGGAAATTGGACGCAGTGACTGAGTGAAATGGGACGCAGTGACGGAGTGAAATGTAATTGCCGTGACTGTGGAAAGGAGATGCAGTGACTGAGGAAATGGGATGCAGTGACTGAGTGAAATGGGATGCAGTGACTGAGTGAAATGGGATGCAGTGACTCAGGGCAATGGGATGCAGTGACTCAGGGCAATGGGATGCAGTGACTGAGGGCAATGGGATGCAGTGACTGAGGGAAATGGGATGCAGTGACTGGGAAATGGGATGCAGTGACAGTGGGAAATGGGATGCAGTGACTGACGGAAATGGGACGCAGTGACTGAGTGAAATGGGACGCAGTGGCTGAGTGAAATGGGACGCAGTGACTGAGTGAAATGGAATTGCCGTGACTGTGGAAAGGAGATGCAGTGACTGAGGAAATGGGATGCAGTGACTGAGGGAAATGTGATGCAGTGACTGAGGGAAATGGGATGCAGTGACTGAGTGGAATGTGATGCTGTGACTGAGTGAAATGCGATGGAGTGACTGAGTGAAATGCGATGCAGTGACTGCGTGAAATGAGATCCAGTGGGGAATAAAATGGGAGGCAGTGACTGGTGGAAATGAGATGCAGTGACGAAGGGAAAGGAAATGCACTGTCTGTGGGAAATGGGATGCTGCGACTGAGGGTAATGGGATGCAGTGACTGATGGAAATGGATGCAGTGACTGAGTGAAATGGGATGCAGTGACTGAGTGAAATGCGATGCAGTGACTGAGGTACTGGGACGGAGTGACTGAGTTAATAGGGATGCAGTGACAGACGGAAATGGGACGCAGTGACTGAGTGAAATGAGATGCAGTGACTGATGGAAATGGTATGCAGTGACTGATGGAAATGGTATGCAGTGACTGTGGGAAATGGTATGCAGTGACTGTGGGAAATGGGATGCAGTGACTGAGGGAAATGGGATGCAGTGTCTGTTTGAAATTGGATCCTGCGACTGAAGTTAATGGGATGCAGTGACTGAGGACAATGGGATGCAGTGACTGACGGCAATGGGATGCTGTGACTGATGGAAATTGGACGCAGTGACTGAGTGAAATGGGACGCAGTGACTGAGTGAAATGTAATTGCCGTGACTGTGGAAAGGAGATGCAGTGACTGAGGAAATGGGATGCAGTGACTGAGTGAAATGGGATGCAGTGACTCAGGGCAATGGGATGCAGTGACTGAGGGCAATGGGATGCAGTGACTGAGGGAAATGGGATGCAGTGACTGAGGGAAATGGGATGCAGTGACTGGGAAATGGGATGCAGTGGCAGTGGGAAATGGGATGCAGTGACTGACGGAAATGGGACGCAGTGACTGAGTGAAATGGGACGCAGTGACTGAGTGAAATGGGACGCAGTGGCTGAGTGAAATGGGACGCAGTGACTGAGTGAAATGGGACGCAGTGACTGAGTGAAATGGAATTGCCGTGACTGTGGAAAGGAGATGCAGTGACTGAGGAAATGGGATGCAGTGACTGAGGGAAATGTGATGCAGTGACTGAGGGAAATGGGATGCAGTGACTGAGTGGAATGTGATGATGTGACTGAGTGAAATGCGATGGAGTGACTGAGTGAAATGCGATGCAGTGACTGCGTGAAATGAGATCCAGTGGGGAATAAAATGGGATGCAGTGACTGGTGGAAATGAGATGCAGTGACGAAGGGAAAGGAAATGCACTGTCTGTGGGAAATGCGATGCTGCGACTGAGGGTAATGGGATGCAGTGACTGATGGAAATGGATGCAGTGACTGAGTGAAATGGGATGCAGCGACTGAGGTACTGGGAAGGAGTGACTGAGTTAATAGGGATGCAGTGACAGACGGAAATGGGACGCAGTGACTGAGTGAAATGAGATGCAGTGACTGATGGAAATGGTATGCAGTGACTGATGGAAATGGTATGCAGTGACTGTGGGAAATGGGATGCAGTGACTGAGGGAAATGGGATGCAGTGTCTGTTTGAAATGGGATCCTGCGACTGAAGTTAATGGGATGCAGTGACTGAGGGTAATGGGACGCAGTGACTGAGTGAAATGGGACGCAGTGGCTGAGTGAAATGGGACGCAGTGGCTGAGTGAAATGGGACGCAGTGACTGAGTGAAATGGGACGCAGTGACTGAGTGAAATGGAATTGCCGTGACTGTGGAAAGGAGATGCAGTGACTGAGGAAATGGGATGCAGTGACTGAGGGAAATGTGATGCAGTGACTGAGGGAAATGGGATGCAGTGACTGAGTGGAATGTGATGCTGTGACTGAGTGAAATGCGATGGAGTGACTGAGTGAAATGCGATGCAGTGACTGCGTGAAATGAGATCCAGTGGGGAATAAAGTGGGAGGCAGTGACTGGTGGAAATGAGATGCAGTGACGAAGGGAAAGGAAATGCACTGTCTGTGGGAAATGGGATGCTGCGACTGAGGGTAATGGGATGCAGTGACTGATGGAAATGGATGCAGTGACTGAGTGAAATGGGATGCAGTGACTGAGTGAAATGCGATGCAGTGACTGAGGTACTGGGAAGGAGTGACTGAGTTAATAGGGATGCAGTGACAGACGGAAATGGGACGCAGTGACTGAGTGAAATGAGATGCAGTGACTGATGGAAATGGTATGCAGTGACTGATGGAAATGGTATGCAGTGACTGTGGGAAATGGTATGCAGTGACTGTGGGAAATGGTATGCAGTGACTGTGGGAAATGGGATGCAGTGACTGAGGGAAATGGGATGCAGTGTCTGTTTGAAATTGGATCCTGCGACTGAAGTTAATGGGATGCAGTGACTGAGGACAATGGGATGCAGTGACTGACGGCAATGGGATGCTGTGACTGATGGAAATTGGACGCAGTGACTGAGTGAAATGGGACGCAGTGACTGAGTGAAATGTAATTGCCGTGACTGTGGAAAGGAGATGCAGTGACTGAGGAAATGGGATGCAGTGACTGAGTGAAATGGGATGCAGTGACTCAGGGCAATGGGATGCAGTGACTGAGGGCAATGGGATGCAGTGACTGAGGGAAATGGGATGCAGTGACTGAGGGAAATGGGATGCAGTGACTGGGAAATGGGATGCAGTGGCAGTGGGAAATGGGATGCAGTGACTGACGGAAATGGGACGCAGTGACTGAGTGAAATGGGATGCAGTGACTCAGGGCAATGGGATGCAGTGACTGAGGGCAATGGGATGCAGTGACTGAGGGAAATGGGATGCAGTGACTGAGGGAAATGGGATGCAGTGACTGGGAAATGGGATGCAGTGACAGTGGGAAATGGGATGCAGTGACTGACGGAAATGGGACGCAGTGACTGAGTGAAATGGGACGCAGTGGCTGAGTGAAATGGGACGCAGTGACTGAGTGAAATGGGACGCAGTGACTGAGTGAAATGGAATTGCCGTGACTGTGGAAAGGAGATGCAGTGACTGAGGAAATGGGATGCAGTGACTGAGGGAAATGTGATGCAGTGACTGAGGGAAATGGGATGCAGTGACTGAGTGGAATGTGATGATGTGACTGAGTGAAATGCGATGGAGTGACTGAGTGAAATGCGATGCAGTGACAGCGTGAAATGAGATCCAGTGGGGAATAAAATGGGATGCAGTGACTGGTGGAAATGAGATGCAGTGACGAAGGGAAGGGAAATGCACTGTCTGTGGGAAATGCGATGCTGCGACTGAGGGTAATGGGATGCAGTGACTGATGGAAATGGATGCAGTGACTGAGTGAAATGGGATGCAGCGACTGAGGTACTGGGAAGGAGTGACTGAGTTAATAGGGATGCAGTGACAGACGGAAATGGGACGCAGTGACTGAGTGAAATGAGATGCAGTGACTGATGGACATGGTATGCAGTGACTGATGGAAATGGTATGCAGTGACTGTGGGAAATGGGATGCAGTGACTGAGGGAAATGGGATGCAGTGTCTGTTTGAAATGGGATCCTGCGACTGAAGTTAATGGGATGCAGTGACTGAGGGTAATGGGATGCAGTGACTGAGTGAAATGGGATGCAGTGACTAAGTGAAATGGGATGCAGTGACTGAGTGAAATGGGATGCAGTGACTGAGGACAATGGGATGCAGTGAATGAGGGCAATGGGATGCAGTGACTGAGGGAAATGGGATGCAGTGTCTGATGGAAATGGTATGCAGTGACTGAGGGAAATGGGATGCAGTGACTGACGGAGATGGGATGCAGTGACTGAGTGGAATGGGATGCAGTGACTGCGTGAAATGGGATGCAGTGAATGAGTGAAATGAGATGCAGTGACTGAGGGAAATGCGCGCAGTGACTGATAGAAATCGGATACAGCGATTGATGGAACTGGGATGCAGTGACTGTATGAAATGGGATGCGGTGACTTTGTGTACTGGGATGTGGTGACTGTGTGAACTGGGATGCGGTGACTATGTGAACTGGGATGCAGTGGCTGAGTGAAATGGGATGCAGTGGCTGAGTGAAATGGGATGCAGTGACTGAGTGAAATGGGATGCAGTGACTGAGTGAAATGGGATGCAGTGACTGAGGACAATGGGATGCAGTGACTGAGTGAAATGGGATGCAGTGACTGAGTGAAATGGGATGCAGTGACTGAGGGAAATGGGATGCAGTGACAGTGGGAAATGGGATGCAGTGACAGTGGGAAATGGGATGCAGTGACTGATGGAAATGGGACGCAGTGACTGATGGAAATGGGACGCAGTGACTGAGTGAAATGGGACGCAGTGGCTGAGTGAAATGGGACGCAGTGACTGAGTGAAATGGAATTGCCGTGACTGTCGAAAGGAGATGCATTGACTGAGGAAATAGGATGCAGTGACTGAGGCAAATGTGATGCAGTGACTGAGTGAAATGGGATGCAGTGACTGAGTGGAATGGGATGCAGTGACTGAGTGGAATGGGATGCAGTGACTGAGTGGAATGGGATGCAGTGACTGAGTGGAATGGGATGCAGTGACTGAGTGAAATGCGATGCAGTGACTGCGTGAAATGAGATGCAGTGGGGAATGAAATGGGATGCAGTGACTGGTGGAAATGAGATGCACTGTCTTAGGGAAATGAAATGCAGTGTCTGTGGGAAGTGGTATGCTGGGACTGAGGGTAATGGGATGCAATGACTGATGGAAATGGAAGCAGTGACTGAGTGAAATGGGATGCAGTGACGGAGGTACTGGGTAGGAGTGACTGAGTTAATAGGGATGCAGTGCCCGAGCGGGCTTGGGGTGCAGTGACTTGGGGAAATGGGATACAGTGCCTGAGTGAAATGTGACGCACTGACTGAATGAAATGGGATGCAGTGACTGAGTGAAATGCGATGCAGTGACTGAGTGAAATGCGATGCAGTGACTGCGTGAAATGGGATGCAGTGACTGCGTGAAATGGGATGCAGTGAATGAGTGAAATGAGATGCAGTGACTGAGTGAAATGCGCGCAGTGACTGATAGAAATCGGATACAGTGATTGATGGAACTGCGATGCAGTGACTGACGGAAATGGGATGTGGTGACTGTGTGAACTGGGATGTGGTGACTGTGTGAACTGGGATGCGGTGACTATGTGAACTGGGATGCAGTGGCTGAGTGAAATGGGATGCAGTGGTTGAGTGAAATGGGATGCAGTGGGGCGTGAAATGGGATGCAGTGACTGCTGGAAATGAGATGCAATGACTAGGGGAAAGGAAATGCAGTGTCTGTGGGAAATGGGATGCTGCGACTGAGGGTAATGGGATGCAGTGACTGAGGGTAATGGGATGTACTGACTGATGGAAATGGATGCCGTGACTGAGTGAAATGGGATGCAGTGACTGAGTCAAATGCGATGCAGTGACTGAGGTACTGGGAAGGAGTGACTGAGTTTATAGGGATGCAGTGCCCGAGCGGGCTTGGGGTGCAGTGACTGAGTGAAATGGGATGCAGTGACTGCGTGAAATGCGCGCAGTGATTGATAGAAATCGGATACAGTGACTGATGGAACTGGGATGCAATGACTGACGGAACTGGGATGCGGTGACTGTGTGAACTGGGATGTGGTGACTGTGTGAACTGGGATGCGGTGACGTTGTGAACTGGGATGCAGTGGCTGAGTGAAATGGGATGCAGTGGCTGAGTGAAATGGGATGCAGTGGGGAGTGAAATGGGATGCAGTGACTGTTGGAAATGAGATGCAGTGACGAAGGGAAAGGAAATGCAGTGTCTGTGCGAAATGGGATGCTGCAACTGAGGGTAATGGGATGCAGTGACTGATGGAAATGGATGCATGACTGAGTGAAATGGGATGCAGTGACTGAGCGAAATGGGATGCAGTATTTGTGGGAAGTAGGATGCAAACACTGATTGAAATGAGATGCAGTGGGAAATGGGATACCGTGAGTGTCAGAAATTGAATGCAGCGTCTGTGAGATACGGGAACCAGTGACTGATGGAAATGGGATGCAGTGACTGAGGGAAATTGGATGCAGTGACTGAGTGAACTGGGATGCAGTGTCTGATTGAAATGGGATGCAGTTCATGAGTGAAATGAGATGCAGTGACTGATGGAAATTGAATGCAGTGACAGAGTGACATGAGCTGCAGTGCCTGATGGAAATGGGATGCAGTTACTGTGGGACATGGGATGCAGTGACTGAGGTCCTGGGAAGGAGTGACTGAGTTAATAGGGATGCAGTGCCCGAGCGGGCTTGGAGTACAGTGACTGAGGGAAATGGGATACAGTGGCTGAGAGAAATGAGATGCACTGTCTTAGTGAAATGGGATGCACTGTCTTCGTGAAATGGGATGCAGAGGCTGAGTGAAATGGGATGCAGTAACTGGTGGAAATGGAATGCAGTGACTGATCGAAATGGGATGCGGTGACTGACAGTAATTGGATGGAGTGACGGACGGTAATGGGATGCAGTGACTGAGGGAAACGGGACGCAGTGTCAGAGTGAAATGGGATGCAGTCAATGAGTGAAATGGGATGCAGTCAAGGAGTGAAATGGCCTGCAGTGATTGAGTGATTTGGGATGCAGTGACTGAGGGAAATGGAATGCAGTGGCTGAGTGAAATGGGATACACTGACTCTTGGAAATGGGATGCAGTGACTGTTGGAAATGGATTGCAGTGACTGTTGGCAATGGGATGCAGTCACTGTTGGAAATGGGATGCTGTGACTGAGCGTACTGTGGTGCAGTGACTGAGGGTAATGGGATGTAGTGACTGATGGTAATGGGATGCAGTGACTGAGGGAAATGGCCTGCAGTGACTGAGTGAAATGGGATGCAATGACTGATGAAAGGAGATGCAGTGACTGTGGGGAATGGGAAGCGGTGACTGAATGGAATGTGAAGCATTGAATGAGTGAAATGAGATGCAGTAACTGTTTGAACTGGGATGCTGTGGCTGTGTGAACTGGGATGCGGTGACTGTGAACTGGGATGCGGTGACTGTGTGAACTGGGATGCAGTGGCTGAGTGAAATGCGATACAGTGACTCAGGTACTGGGAAGGAGTGACTGAATTAATAGGGGTGCAATGCCCGAGCGGGCTTGGGGTGCAGTGACTTAGGGAAATGGGATGCAGTGACTGACGGAAATGGGATGCAGTAAATGAGTGAAATGAGATGCAGTGACTGAGTGAAATGCGCGCAGTGACTGATAGAAATCGGATACAGTGACTGATGGAACTGGGATGCAATGACTGACGGAACTGGGATGCGGTGACTTTGTGAACTGGGATGCGGTGACTATGTGAACTGGGATGCAGTGGCTGAGTGAAATGGGATGCAGTGCGGAGTGAAATGGGATGCAGTGACTGGTGGAAATGAGATGCAGTGACGAAGGGAAAGGACATGCAGTGTCTGTGGGAAATGGGATGCTGCGACTGAGGGTAATGGGATGCAGTGACTGATGGAAATGGATGCAGTGACTGAGTGAAATGGGATGCAGTGACTGAGGTACTGGGAAGGAGTGACTGAGTTAATAGGGATGCAGTGACTGACGGAAATGGTATGAAGTGACTGAGGGAAATGGGATGCAGTGACTGACGGAGATGGGATGCAGTGACTGAGTGAAATGAGATGCAGTGACTGATGGAAATGGTATGCAGTGACTGATGGAAATGGGATGCAGTGACTGATGGAAATGGGATGCAGTGACTGAGGGAAATGGGATGCAGTGTCTGTTTGAAATGGGATCCTGCGACTGAAGTTAATGGGATGCAGTGACTGAGGGTAATGGGATGCAGTGACTGAGGGTAATGGGATGCAGTGACTGAGTGAAATGGGATGCAGTGACTGAGTGAAATGGGATGCAGTGACTGAGGGCAATGGGATGCAGTGACTGAGGGCAATGGGATGCAGTGACTGAGGGAAATGGGATGCAGTGACTGACGGAGATGGGATGCAGTGTCTGTTTGAAATGGGATCCTGCGACTGAAGTTAATGGGATGCAGTGACTGCAGGTAATGGGATGCAGTGACTGAGTGGAATGGGAAGCAGTGACTGCGTGAAATGGGATGCAGTGAATGAGTGAAATGAGATGCAGTGACTGAGGGAAATGCGCGCAGTGACTGATAGAAATCGGATACAGCGATTGATGGAACTGGGATGCAGTGACTGAAGGAAATGGGATGCGGTGACTTTGTGTACTGGGATGTGGTGACTGTGTGAACTGGGATGCGGTGACTATGTGAACTGGGATGGAGTGGCTGAGTGAAATGGGATGCAGTGACTGAGTGAAATGGGATGCAGTGACTGAGTGAAATGGGATGCAGTGACTGAGGACAATGGGATGCAGTGACTGAGGGCAATGGGATGCAGTGACTGAGGGAAATGGGATGCAGTGACAGTGGGAAATGGGATGCAGTGACAGTGGGAAATGGGATGCAGTGACTGAGTGAAATGGGACGCAGTGACTGAGTGAAATGGGACGCAGTGGCTGAGTGAAATGGGACGCAGTGACTGAGTGAAATGGAATTGCCGTGACTGTGGAAAGGAGATGCATTGACTGAGGAAATAGGATGCAGTGACTGAGTGGAATGGGATGCAGTGACTGAGTGGAATGGGATGCAGTGACTGAGTGGAATGCGATGCAGTGACTGCGTGAAATGAGATGCAGTGGGGAATGAAATGGGATGCAGTGACTGGTGGAAATAAGATGCAGTGTCTTCAGGAAATGAAATGCAGTGCCTGTGGGAAATGGTATGCTGGGACTGAGGGTAATGGGATGCAATGACTGATGGAAATGGAAGCAGTGACTGAGTGAAATGGGATGCAGTGACGGAGGTACTGGGTAGGAGTGACTGAGTTAATAGGGATGCAGTGCCCGAGCGGGCTTGGGGTGCAGTGACTTGGGGAAATGGGATACAGTGCCTGAGTGAAATGTGACGCACTGACTGAATGAAATGGGATGCAGTGACTGAATGAAATGCGATGCAGTGACTGAGTGAAATGCGATGCAGTGTCTGCGTGAAATGGGATGCAGTGAATGAGTGAAATGCGCGCAGTGACTGATAGAAATCGGATAAAGTGATTGATGGAACTGGGATGCAGTGACTGACGGAAATGGGATGCGGTGACTTTGTGAACTGGGATGTGGTGACTGTGTGAAGTGAGATGCGGTGACTATGTCAACTGGGATGCAGTGGCTGAGTGAAATGGGATGCAGTGGCTGAGTGAAATGGGATGCAGTGGGGCGTGAAATGGGATGCAGTGACTGCTGGAAATGAGATGCAATGACTTAGGGAAAGGAAATGCAGTGTCTGTGGGAAATGGGATGCTGCGACTGAGGGTAATGGGATGCAGTGACTGAGGGTAATGGGATGTACTGACTGATGGAAATGGATGCAGTGACTGAGTGAAATGGGATGCAGTGACTGAGTCAAATGCGATGCAGTGACTGAGGTACTGGGAAGGAGTGACTGAGTTTATCGGGATGCAGTGCCCGAGCGGGCTTGGGGTGCAGTAAATGAGTGAAATGAGATGCAGTGACTGAGTGAAATGCGCGCAGTGACTGATAGAAATCGGATACAGTGACTGATGGAACTGGGATGCAATGACTGACGGAACTGGGATGCGGTGACTTTGTGAACTGGGATGCGGTGACTATGTGAACTGGGATGCAGTGGCTGAGTGAAATGGGATGCAGTGCGGAGTGAAATGGGATGCAGTGACTGGTGGAAATGAGATGCAGTGACGAAGGGAAAGGACATGCAGTGTCTGTGGGAAATGGGATGCTGCGACTGAGGGTAATGGGATGCAGTGACTGATGGAAATGGATGCAGTGACTGAGTGAAATGGGATGCAGTGACTGAGGTACTGGGAAGGAGTGACTGAGTTAATAGGGATGCAGTGACTGACGGAAATGGTATGAAGTGACTGAGGGAAATGGGATGCAGTGACTGACGGAGATGGGATGCAGTGACTGAGTGAAATGAGATGCAGTGACTGATGGAAATGGTATGCAGTGACTGATGGAAATGGGATGCAGTGACTGATGGAAATGGGATGCAGTGACTGAGGGAAATGGGATGCAGTGTCTGTTTGAAATGGGATCCTGCGACTGAAGTTAATGGGATGCAGTGACTGAGGGTAATGGGATGCAGTGACTGAGGGTAATGGGATGCAGTGACTGAGTGAAATGGGATGCAGTGACTGAGTGAAATGGGATGCAGTGACTGAGGGCAATGGGATGCAGTGACTGAGGGCAATGGGATGCAGTGACTGAGGGAAATGGGATGCAGTGACTGACGGAGATGGGATGCAGTGTCTGTTTGAAATGGGATCCTGCGACTGAAGTTAATGGGATGCAGTGACTGCAGGTAATGGGATGCAGTGACTGAGTGGAATGGGAAGCAGTGACTGCGTGAAATGGGATGCAGTGAATGAGTGAAATGAGATGCAGTGACTGAGGGAAATGCGCGCAGTGACTGATAGAAATCGGATACAGCGATTGATGGAACTGGGATGCAGTGACTGAAGGAAATGGGATGCGGTGACTTTGTGTACTGGGATGTGGTGACTGTGTGAACTGGGATGCGGTGACTATGTGAACTGGGATGGAGTGGCTGAGTGAAATGGGATGCAGTGACTGAGTGAAATGGGATGCAGTGACTGAGTGAAATGGGATGCAGTGACTGAGGACAATGGGATGCAGTGACTGAGGGCAATGGGATGCAGTGACTGAGGGAAATGGGATGCAGTGACAGTGGGAAATGGGATGCAGTGACAGTGGGAAATGGGATGCAGTGACTGAGTGAAATGGGACGCAGTGACTGAGTGAAATGGGACGCAGTGGCTGAGTGAAATGGGACGCAGTGACTGAGTGAAATGGAATTGCCGTGACTGTGGAAAGGAGATGCATTGACTGAGGAAATAGGATGCAGTGACTGAGTGGAATGGGATGCAGTGACTGAGTGGAATGGGATGCAGTGACTGAGTGGAATGCGATGCAGTGACTGCGTGAAATGAGATGCAGTGGGGAATGAAATGGGATGCAGTGACTGGTGGAAATAAGATGCAGTGTCTTCAGGAAATGAAATGCAGTGCCTGTGGGAAATGGTATGCTGGGACTGAGGGTAATGGGATGCAATGACTGATGGAAATGGAAGCAGTGACTGAGTGAAATGGGATGCAGTGACGGAGGTACTGGGTAGGAGTGACTGAGTTAATAGGGATGCAGTGCCCGAGCGGGCTTGGGGTGCAGTGACTTGGGGAAATGGGATACAGTGCCTGAGTGAAATGTGACGCACTGACTGAATGAAATGGGATGCAGTGACTGAATGAAATGCGATGCAGTGACTGAGTGAAATGCGATGCAGTGTCTGCGTGAAATGGGATGCAGTGAATGAGTGAAATGCGCGCAGTGACTGATAGAAATCGGATAAAGTGATTGATGGAACTGGGATGCAGTGACTGATGGAAATGGGATGCGGTGACTTTGTGAACTGGGATGTGGTGACTGTGTGAAGTGAGATGCGGTGACTATGTCAACTGGGATGCAGTGGCTGAGTGAAATGGGATGCAGTGGCTGAGTGAAATGGGATGCAGTGGGGCGTGAAATGGGATGCAGTGACTGCTGGAAATGAGATGCAATGACTTAGGGAAAGGAAATGCAGTGTCTGTGGGAAATGGGATGCTGCGACTGAGGGTAATGGGATGCAGTGACTGAGGGTAATGGGATGTACTGACTGATGGAAATGGATGCAGTGACTGAGTGAAATGGGATGCAGTGACTGAGTCAAATGCGATGCAGTGACTGAGGTACTGGGAAGGAGTGACTGAGTTTATAGGGATGCAGTGCCCGAGCGGGCTTGGGGTGCAGTAAATGAGTGAAATGAGATGCAGTGACTGAGTGAAATGCGCGCAGTGACTGATAGAAATCGGATACAGTGACTGATGGAACTGGGATGCGGTGACTTTGTGAACTGGGATGCGGTGACTTTGTGAACTGGGATGCGGTGACTATGTGAACTGGGATGCAGTGGCTGAGTGAAATGGGATGCAGTGCGGAGTGAAATGGGATGCAGTGACTGGTGGAAATGAGATGCAGTGACGAAGGGAAAGGACATGCAGTGTCTGTGGGAAATGGGATGCTGCGACTGAGGGTAATGGGATGCAGTGACTGATGGAAATGGATGCAGTGACTGAGTGAAATGGGATGCAGTGACTGAGGTACTGGGAAGGAGTGACTGAGTTAATAGGGATGCAGTGACTGACGGAAATGGTATGAAGTGACTGAGGGAAATGGGATGCAGTGACTGACGGAGATGGGATGCAGTGACTGAGTGAAATGAGATGCAGTGACTGATGGAAATGGTATGCAGTGACTGATGGAAATGGGATGCAGTGACTGATGGAAATGGGATGCAGTGACTGAGGGAAATGGGATGCAGTGTCTGTTTGAAATGGGATCCTGCGACTGAAGTTAATGGGATGCAGTGACTGAGGGTAATGGGATGCAGTGACTGAGGGTAATGGGATGCAGTGACTGAGTGAAATGGGATGCAGTGACTGAGTGAAATGGGATGCAGTGACTGAGGGCAATGGGATGCAGTGACTGAGGGCAATGGGATGCAGTGACTGAGGGAAATGGGATGCAGTGACTGACGGAGATGGGATGCAGTGTCTGTTTGAAATGGGATCCTGCGACTGAAGTTAATGGGATGCAGTGACTGCAGGTAATGGGATGCAGTGACTGAGTGGAATGGGAAGCAGTGACTGCGTGAAATGGGATGCAGTGAATGAGTGAAATGAGATGCAGTGACTGAGGGAAATGCGCGCAGTGACTGATAGAAATCGGATACAGCGATTGATGGAACTGGGATGCAGTGACTGAAGGAAATGGGATGCGGTGACTTTGTGTACTGGGATGTGGTGACTGTGTGAACTGGGATGCGGTGACTATGTGAACTGGGATGGAGTGGCTGAGTGAAATGGGATGCAGTGACTGAGTGAAATGGGATGCAGTGACTGAGTGAAATGGGATGCAGTGACTGAGGACAATGGGATGCAGTGACTGAGGGCAATGGGATGCAGTGACTGAGGGAAATGGGATGCAGTGACAGTGGGAAATGGGATGCAGTGACAGTGGGAAATGGGACGCAGTGACTGAGTGAAATGGGACGCAGTGACTGAGTGAAATGGGACGCAGTGGCTGAGTGAAATGGGACGCAGTGACTGAGTGAAATGGAATTGCCGTGACTGTGGAAAGGAGATGCATTGACTGAGGAAATAGGATGCAGTGACTGAGTGGAATGGGATGCAGTGACTGAGTGGAATGCGATGCAGTGACTGCGTGAAATGAGATGCAGTGGGGAATGAAATGGGATGCAGTGACTGGTGGAAATAAGATGCAGTGTCTTCAGGAAATGAAATGCAGTGCCTGTGGGAAATGGTATGCTGGGACTGAGGGTAATGGGATGCAATGACTGATGGAAATGGAAGCAGTGACTGAGTGAAATGGGATGCAGTGACGGAGGTACTGGGTAGGAGTGACTGAGTTAATAGGGATGCAGTGCCCGAGCGGGCTTGGGGTGCAGTGACTTGGGGAAATGGGATACAGTGCCTGAGTGAAATGTGACGCACTGACTGAATGAAATGGGATGCAGTGACTGAATGAAATGCGATGCAGTGACTGAGTGAAATGCGATGCAGTGTCTGCGTGAAATGGGATGCAGTGAATGAGTGAAATGCGCGCAGTGACTGATAGAAATCGGATAAAGTGATTGATGGAACTGGGATGCAGTGACTGATGGAAATGGGATGCGGTGACTTTGTGAACTGGGATGTGGTGACTGTGTGAAGTGAGATGCGGTGACTATGTCAACTGGGATGCAGTGGCTGAGTGAAATGGGATGCAGTGGCTGAGTGAAATGGGATGCAGTGGGGCGTGAAATGGGATGCAGTGACTGCTGGAAATGAGATGCAATGACTTAGGGAAAGGAAATGCAGTGTCTGTGGGAAATGGGATGCTGCGACTGAGGGTAATGGGATGCAGTGACTGAGGGTAATGGGATGTACTGACTGATGGAAATGGATGCAGTGACTGAGTGAAATGGGATGCAGTGACTGAGTCAAATGCGATGCAGTGACTGAGGTACTGGGAAGGAGTGACTGAGTTTATAGGGATGCAGTGCCCGAGCGGGCTTGGGGTGCAGTAAATGAGTGAAATGAGATGCAGTGACTGAGTGAAATGCGCGCAGTGACTGATAGAAATCGGATACAGTGACTGATGGAACTGGGATGCAATGACTGACGGAACTGGGATGCGGTGACTTTGTGAACTGGGATGCGGTGACTATGTGAACTGGGATGCAGTGGCTGAGTGAAATGGGATGCAGTGCGGAGTGAAATGGGATGCAGTGACTGGTGGAAATGAGATGCAGTGACGAAGGGAAAGGACATGCAGTGTCTGTGGGAAATGGGATGCTGCGACTGAGGGTAATGGGATGCAGTGACTGATGGAAATGGATGCAGTGACTGAGTGAAATGGGATGCAGTGACTGAGGTACTGGGAAGGAGTGACTGAGTTAATAGGGATGCAGTGACTGACGGAAATGGTATGAAGTGACTGAGGGAAATGGGATGCAGTGACTGACGGAGATGGGATGCAGTGACTGAGTGAAATGAGATGCAGTGACTGATGGAAATGGTATGCAGTGACTGATGGAAATGGGATGCAGTGACTGATGGAAATGGGATGCAGTGACTGAGGGAAATGGGATGCAGTGTCTGTTTGAAATGGGATCCTGCGACTGAAGTTAATGGGATGCAGTGACTGAGGGTATTGGGATGCAGTGACTGAGTGAAATGGGATGCAGTGACTGAGTGAAATGGGATGCAGTGACTGAGGGCAATGGGATGCAGTGACTGAGGGCAATGGGATGCAGTGACTGAGGGAAATGGGATGCAGTGACTGACGGAGATGGGATGCAGTGTCTGTTTGAAATGGGATGCAGTGACTGAGTGAAATGGGATGCAGTGACTGAGTGAAATGGGATGCAGTGACTGAGGGCAATGGGATGCAGTGACTGAGGGAAATGGGATGCAGTGACTGACGGAGATGGGATGCAGTGTCTGTTTGAAATGGGATCCTGCGACTGAAGTTAATGGGATGCAGTGACTGCAGGTAATGGGATGCAGTGACTGAGTGGAATGGGAAGCAGTGACTGCGTGAAATGGGATGCAGTGAATGAGTGAAATGAGATGCAGTGACTGAGGGAAATGCGCGCAGTGACTGATAGAAATCGGATACAGCGATTGATGGAACTGGGATGCAGTGACTGAAGGAAATGGGATGCGGTGACTTTGTGTACTGGGATGTGGTGACTGTGTGAACTGGGATGCGGTGACTATGTGAACTGGGATGGAGTGGCTGAGTGAAATGGGATGCAGTGACTGAGTGAAATGGGATGCAGTGACTGAGTGAAATGGGATGCAGTGACTGAGGACAATGGGATGCAGTGACTGAGGGCAATGGGATGCAGTGACTGAGTGAAATGGGATGCAGTGACTGAGGGAAATGGGATGCAGTGACTGGGAAATGGGATGCAGTGACAGTGGGAAATGGGATGCAGTGACTGAGTGAAATGGGACGCAGTGACTGAGTGAAATGGGACGCAGTGGCTGAGTGAAATGGGACGCAGTGACTGAGTGAAATGGAATTGCCGTGACTGTGGAAAGGAGATGCATTGACTGAGGAAATAGGATGCAGTGACTGAGTGGAATGGGATGCAGTGACTGAGTGGAATGGGATGCAGTGACTGAGTGGAATGGGATGCAGTGACTGAGTGGAATGGGACGCAGTGACTGAGTGGAATGCGATGCAGTGACTGCGTGAAATGAGATGCAGTGGGGAATGAAATGGGATGCAGTGACTGGTGGAAATAAGATGCAGTGTCTTCAGGAAATGAAATGCAGTGCCTGTGGGAAATGGTATGCTGGGACTGAGGGTAATGGGATGCAATGACTGATGGAAATGGAAGCAGTGACTGAGTGAAATGGGATGCAGTGACGGAGGTACTGGGTAGGAGTGACTGAGTTAATAGGGATGCAGTGCCCGAGCGGGCTTGGGGTGCAGTGACTTGGGGAAATGGGATACAGTGCCTGAGTGAAATGTGACGCACTGACTGAATGAAATGGGATGCAGTGACTGAATGAAATGCGATGCAGTGACTGATTGAAATGCGATGCAGTGTCTGCGTGAAATGGGATGCCGTGAATGAGTGAAATGCGCGCAGTGACTGATAGAAATCGGATAAAGTGATTGATGGAACTGGGATGCAGTGACTGACGGAAATGGGATGCAGTGACTGAGGACAATGGGATGCAGTGACTGACGGCAATGGGATGCTGTGACTGATGGAAATTGGACGCAGTGACTGAGTGAAATGGGACGCAGTGACTGAGTGAAATGTAATTGCCGTGACTGTGGAAAGGAGATGCAGTGACTGAGGAAATGGGATGCAGTGACTGAGTGAAATGGGATGCAGTGACTCAGGGCAATGGGATGCAGTGACTGAGGGCAATGGGATGCAGTGACTGAGGGAAATGGGATGCAGTGACTGAGGGAAATGGGATGCAGTGACTGGGAAATGGGATGCAGTGACAGTGGGAAATGGGATGCAGTGACTGACGGAAATGGGATGCAGTGACTGAGTGAAATGGGACGCAGTGGCTGAGTGAAATGGGACGCAGTGACTGAGTGAAATGGGACGCAGTGACTGAGTGAAATGGAATTGCCGTGACTGTGGAAAGGAGATGCAGTGACTGAGGAAATGGGATGCAGTGACTGAGGGAAATGTGATGCAGTGACTGAGGGAAATGGGATGCAGTGACTGAGTGGAATGTGATGCTGTGACTGAGTGAAATGCGATGGAGTGACTGAGTGAAATGCGATGCAGTGACTGCGTGAAATGAGATCCATTGGGGAATAAAATGGGAGGCAGTGACTGGTGGAAATGAGATGCAGTGACGAAGGGAAAGGAAATGCACTGTCTGTGGGAAATGGGATGCTGCGACTGAGGGTAATGGGATGCAGTGACTGATGGAAATGGATGCAGTGACTGAGTGAAATGGGATGCAGTGACTGAGTGAAATGGGATGCAGTGATGGAGGTACTGGGTAGGAGTGACTGAGTTAATAGGGATGCAGTGCCCGAGCGGGCTTGGGGTGCAGTGACTTGGGGAAATGGGATACAGTGCCTGAGTGAAATGTGACGCACTGACTGAATGAAATGGGATGCAGTGACTGAATGAAATGCGATGCAGTGACTGAGTGAAATGCGATGCAGTGTCTGCGTGAAATGGGATGCAGTGAATGAGTGAAATGCGCGCAGTGACTGATAGAAATCGGATAAAGTGATTGATGGAACTGGGATGCAGTGACTGACGGAAATGGGATGCGGTGACTTTGTGAACTGGGATGTGGTGACTGTGTGAAGTGAGATGCGGTGACTATGTCAACTGGGATGCAGTGGCTGAGTGAAATGGGATGCAGTGGCTGAGTGAAATGGGATGCAGTGGGGCGTGAAATGGGATGCAGTGACTGCTGGAAATGAGATGCAATGACTTAGGGAAAGGAAATGCAGTGTCTGTGGGAAATGGGATGCTGCGACTGAGGGTAATGGGATGCAGTGACTGAGGGTCATGGGATGTACTGACTGATGGAAATGGATGCAGTGACTGAGTGAAATGGGATGCAGTGACTGAGTCAAATGCGATGCAGTGACTGAGGTACTGGGAAGGAGTGACTGAGTTTATAGGGATGCAGTGCCCGAGCGGGCTTGGGGTGCAGTGACTGAGTGAAATGGGATGCAGTGACTGCGTGAAATGGGATGCAGTGAATGAGTGAAATGAGATGCAGTGACTGAGTGAAATGCGCGCAGTGACTGATAGAAATCGGATACAGTGACTGATGGAACTGGGATGTGGTGACTGTGTGAACTGGGATGCGGTGACTATGTGAACTGGGATGCAGTGGCTGAGTGAAATGGGATGCAGTGGCTGAGTGAAATGGGATGGAGTGGGGAGTGAAATGGGATGCAGTGACTGAGGGAAATAGGATGCAGTGACTGACGGAAATGGGATGCAGTGACTGAGGACAATGGGATGCAGTGACTGACGGCAATGGGATGCTGTGACTGATGGAAATTGGACGCAGTGACTGAGTGAAATGGGACGCAGTGACTGAGTGAAATGTAATTGCCGTGACTGTGGAAAGGAGATGCAGTGACTGAGGAAATGGGATGCAGTGACTGAGTGAAATGGGATGCAGTGACTCAGGGCAATGGGATGCAGTGACTGAGGGCAATGGGATGCAGTGACTGAGGGAAATGGGATGCAGTGACTGAGGGAAATGGGATGCAGTGACTGGGAAATGGGATGCAGTGACAGTGGGAAATGGGATGCAGTGACTGACGGAAATGGGATGCAGTGACTGAGTGAAATGGGACGCAGTGGCTGAGTGAAATGGGACGCAGTGACTGAGTGAAATGGGACGCAGTGACTGAGTGAAATGGAATTGCCGTGACTGTGGAAAGGAGATGCAGTGACTGAGGAAATGGGATACAGTGACTGAGGGAAATGTGATGCAGTGACTGAGGGAAATGGGATGCAGTGACTGAGTGGAATGTGATGCTGTGACTGAGTGAAATGCGATGGAGTGACTGAGTGAAATGCGATGCAGTGACTGCGTGAAATGAGATCCATTGGGGAATAAAATGGGAGGCAGTGACTGGTGGAAATGAGATGCAGTGACGAAGGGAAAGGAAATGCACTGTCTGTGGGAAATGGGATGCTGCGACTGAGGGTAATGGGATGCAGTGACTGATGGAAATGGATGCAGTGACTGAGTGAAATGGGATGCAGTGACTGAGTGAAATGGGATGCAGTGACGGAGGTACTGGGTAGGAGTGACTGAGTTAATAGGGATGCAGTGCCCGAGCGGGCTTGGGGTGCAGTGACTTGGGGAAATGGGATACAGTGCCTGAGTGAAATGTGACGCACTGACTGAATGAAATGGGATGCAGTGACTGAATGAAATGCGATGCAGTGACTGAGTGAAATGCGATGCAGTGTCTGCGTGAAATGGGATGCAGTGAATGAGTGAAATGCGCGCAGTGACTGATAGAAATCGGATAAAGTGATTGATGGAACTGGGATGCAGTGACTGACGGAAATGGGATGCGGTGACTTTGTGAACTGGGATGTGGTGACTGTGTGAAGTGAGATGCGGTGACTATGTCAACTGGGATGCAGTGGCTGAGTGAAATGGGATGCAGTGGCTGAGTGAAATGGGATGCAGTGGGGCGTGAAATGGGATGCAGTGACTGCTGGAAATGAGATGCAATGACTTAGGGAAAGGAAATGCAGTGTCTGTGGGAAATGGGATGCTGCGACTGAGGGTAATGGGATGCAGTGACTGAGGGTAATGGGATGTACTGACTGATGGAAATGGATGCAGTGACTGAGTGAAATGGGATGCAGTGACTGAGTCAAATGCGATGCAGTGACTGAGGTACTGGGAAGGAGTGACTGAGTTTATAGGGATGCAGTGCCCGAGCGGGCTTGGGGTGCAGTGACTGAGTGAAATGGGATGCAGTGACTGCGTGAAATGGGATGCAGTGAATGAGTGAAATGAGATGCAGTGACTGAGTGAAATGCGCGCAGTGACTGATAGAAATCGGATACAGTGACTGATGGAACTGGGATGTGGTGACTGTGTGAACTGGGATGCGGTGACTATGTGAACTGGGATGCAGTGGCTGAGTGAAATGGGATGCAGTGGCTGAGTGAAATGGGATGGAGTGGGGAGTGAAATGGGATGCAGTGACTGAGGGAAATAGGATGCAGTGACTGACGGAAATGGGATGCAGTGACTGAGGACAATGGGATGCAGTGACTGACGGCAATGGGATGCTGTGACTGATGGAAATTGGACGCAGTGACTGAGTGAAATGGGACGCAGTGACTGAGTGAAATGTAATTGCCGTGACTGTGGAAAGGAGATGCAGTGACTGAGGAAATGGGATGCAGTGACTGAGTGAAATGGGATGCAGTGACTGAGGGCAATGGGATGCAGTGACTGAGGGCAATGGGATGCAGTGACTGAGGGAAATGGGATGCAGTGACTGAGGGAAATGGGATGCAGTGACTGGGAAATGGGATGCAGTGACAGTGGGAAATGGGATGCAGTGACTGACGGAAATGGGACGCAGTGACTGAGTGAAATGGGACGCAGTGGCTGAGTGAAATGGGACGCAGTGACTGAGTGAAATGGGACGCAGTGACTGAGTGAAATGGAATTGCCGTGACTGTGGAAAGGAGATGCAGTGACTGAGGAAATGGGATGCAGTGACTGAGGGAAATGTGATGCAGTGACTGAGGGAAATGGGATGCAGTGACTGAGTGGAATGTGATGCTGTGACTGAGTGAAATGCGATGCAGTGACTGCGTGAAATGAGATCCAGTGGGGAATAAAATGGGAGGCAGTGACTGGTGGAAATGAGATGCAGTGACGAAGGGAAAGGAAATGCACTGTCTGTGGGAAATGGGATGCTGCGACTGAGGGTAATGGGATGCAGTGACTGATGGAAATGGATGCAGTGACTGAGTGAAATGGGATGCAGTGACTGAGTGAAATGCGATGCAGTGACTGAGGTACTGGGAAGGAGTGACTGAGTTAATAGGGATGCAGTGACAGACGGAAATGGGACGCAGTGACTGAGTGAAATGAGATGCAGTGACTGATGGAAATGGTATGCAGTGACTGATGGAAATGGTATGCAGTGACTGCGTGAAATGAGATGCATTGGGGAATGAAACGGGAAGCAGTGACTGGTGGAAATAAGATGCAGTGTCTTTGGGAAATGAAATGCAGTGTCTGTGGGAAATGGGATGCTGGGACTGAGGGTAATGGGATGCAGTGACTGATGGAAATGGAAGCAGTGACTGAGTGAAATGGGATGCAATGACGGAGGTACTGGGAAGGAGTGACTGAGGTAATAGGGATGCAGTTCCTTAGCAGGCTTGGGGTGCACTGACTTAGGGAAATGGGATACAGTGCCTGAGTGAAATGCGACGCACTGACTGAGTGAAATGGGAGCAAGTGACTGAGTGAAATGGGATGCAGTGAATGAGTGAAATGAGATGCAGTGACTGAGTGAAATGCGCGCAGTGACTGATAGAAATCGGATACAGTGACTGACGGAACTGGGATGCAGTGACTGACGGAACTGGGATGCGGTGACTTTGTGAACTGGGATGCGGTGACTCTGTGAACTGGGATGTGGTGATTGTGTGAAGTGGGATGCGGTGACTGACGGAAATGGGATGCAGTAAATGAGTGAAATGAGATGCAGTGACTGAGTGAAATGCGCGCAGTGACTGATAGAAATCGGATACAGTGACTGATGGAACTAGGATGCAATGACTGACGGAACTGGGATGCGGTGACTGTGTGAACTGCGATGCGGTGACTATGTGAACTGGGATGCAGTGGCTGAGTGAAATGGGATGCAGTGCGGAGTGAAATGGGATGCAGTGACTGGTGGAAATGAGATGCAGTGACGAAGGGAAAGGACATGCAGTGTCTGTGGGAAATGGGATGCTGCGACTGAGGGTAATGGGATGCAGTGACTGATGGAAATGGATGCAGTGACTGAGTGAAATTGGATGCAGTGACTGAGGTACTGGGAAGGAGTGACTGAGTTAATAGGGATGCAGTGACTGACGGAAATGGTATGAAGTGACTGAGGGAAATGGGATGCAGTGACTGACGGAGATGGGATGCAGTGACTGAGTGAAATGAGATGCAGTGACTGATGGAAATGGTATGCAGTGACTGATGGAAATGGGATGCAGTGACTGAGGGAAATGGGATGCAGTGTCTGTTTGAAATGGGATCCTGCGACTGAGTGAAATGGGATGCAGTGACTGAGTGAAATGGGATGCAGTGACTGAGGACAATGGGATGCAGTGACTGAGGGCAATGGGATGCAGTGACTGAGGGAAATGGGATGCAGTGTCTGATGGAAATGGTATGCAGTGACTGAGGGAAATGGGATGCAGTGACAGACGGATATGGGATGCAGTGTCTGTTTGAAATGGGATCCTGCGACTGAAGTTAATGGGATGCAGTGACTGCAGGTAATGGGATGCAGTGACTGAGTGGAATGGGAAGCAGTGACTGCGTGAAATGGGATGCAGTGAATGAGTGAAATGAGATGCAGTGACTGAGGGAAATGCGCGCAGTGACTGATAGAAATCGGATACAGCGATTGATGGAACTGGGATGCAGTGACTGAAGGAAATGGGATGCGGTGACTTTGTGTACTGGGATGTGGTGACTGTGTGAACTGGGATGCGGTGACTATGTGAACTGGGATGGAGTGGCTGAGTGAAATGGGATGCAGTGACTGAGTGAAATGGGATGCAGTGACTGAGTGAAATGGGATGCAGTGACTGAGGACAATGGGATGCAGTGACTGAGGGCAATGGGATGCAGTGACTGAGGGAAATGGGATGCAGTGACTGAGGGAAATGAGATGCAGTGACTGGGAAATGGGATGCAGTGACAGTGGGAAATGGGATGCAGTGACTGAGTGAAATGGGACGCAGTGACTGAGTGAAATGGGACGCAGTGGCTGAGTGAAATGGGACGCAGTGACTGAGTGAAATGGAATTGCCGTGACTGTGGAAAGGAGATGCATTGACTGAGGAAATAGGATGCAGTGACTGAGTGGAATGGGATGCAGTGACTGAGTGGAATGGGATGCAGTGACTGAGTGGAATGGGATGCAGTGACTGAGTGGAATGGGATGCAGTGACTGAGTGAAATGCGATGCAGTGACTGCGTGAAATGAGATGCAGTGGGGAATGAAATGGGATGCAGTGACTGGTGGAAATAAGATGCAGTGTCTTAAGGAAATGAAATGCAGTGCCTGTGGGAAATGGTACGCTGGGACTGAGGGTAATGGGATGCAATGACTGATGGAAATGGAAGCAGTGACTGAGTGAAATGGGATGCAGTGACGGAGGTACTGGGTAGGAGTGACTGAGTTAATAGGGATGCAGTGCCCGAGCGGGCTTGGGGTGCAGTGACTTGGGGAAATGGGATACAGTGCCTGAGTGAAATGTGACGCACTGACTGAATGAAATGGGATGCAGTGACTGAATGAAATGCGATGCAGTGACTGAGTGAAATGCGATGCAGTGTCTGCGTGAAATGGGATGCAGTGAATGAGTGAAATGAGATGCAGTGACTGAGTGAAATGCGCGCAGTGACTGATAGAAATCGGATAAAGTGATTGATGGAACTGGGATGCAGTGACTGACGGAAATGGGATGCGGTGACTTTGTGAACTGGGATGTGGTGACTGTGTGAAGTGAGATGCGGTGACTATGTGAACTGGGATGCAGTGGCTGAGTGAAATGGGATGCAGTGGGGCGTGAAATGGGATGCAGTGACTGCTGGAAATGAGATGCAATGACTAAGGGAAAGGAAATGCAGTGTCTGTGGGAAATGGGATGCTGCGACTGAGGGTAATGGGATGCAGTGACTGAGGGTAATGGGATGTACTGACTGATGGAAATGGATGCAGTGACTGAGTGAAATGGGATGCAGTGACTGAGTCAAATGCGATGCAGTGACTGAGGTACTGGGAAGGAGTGACTGAGTTTATAGGGATGCAGTGCCCGAGCGGGCTTGGGGTGCAGTGACTGAGTGAAATGGGATGCAGTGACTGAGTGAAATGGGATGCAGTGAATGAGTGAAATGAGATGCAGTGACTGAGTGAAATGCGCGCAGTGACTGATAGAAATCGGATACAGTGACTGATGGAACTGGGATGTGGTGACTGATGGAACTGGGATGTGGTGACTGTGTGAACTGGGATGCGGTGACTATGTGAACTGGGATGCAGTGGCTGAGTGAAATGGGATGCAGTGGCTGAGTGAAATGGGATGGAGTGGGGAGTGAAATGGGATGCAGTGACTGAGGGAAATAGGATGCAGTGACTGACGGAAATGGGATGCAGTGACTGAGGACAATGGGATGCAGTGACTGACGGCAATGGGATGCTGTGACTGATGGAAATTGGACGCAGTGACTCAGTGAAATGGGACGCAGTGACTGAGTGAAATGTAATTGCCGTGACTGTGGAAAGGAGATGCAGTGACTGAGGAAATGGGATGCAGTGACTGAGTGAAATGGGATGCAGTGACTGAGTGAAATGGGATGCAGTGACTGAGGGCAATGGGATGCAGTGACTGAGGGCAATGGGATGCAGTGACTGAGGGCAATGGGATGCAGTGACTGAGGGAAATGGGATGCAGTGACTAAGTGAAATGGGATGCAGTGACTGAGGACAATGGGATGCAGTGACTGAGTGAAATGGGATGCAGTGACTGAGGACAATGGGATGCAGTGACTGAGGGCAATGGGATGCAGTGACTGAGGGAAATGGGATGCAGTGTCTGATGGAAATGGTATGCAGTGACTGAGGGAAATGGGATGCAGTGACTGACGGAGATGGGATGCAGTGTCTGTTTGAAATGGGATCCTGCGACTGAAGTTAATGGGATGCAGTGACTGCAGGTAATGGGATGCAGTGACTGAGTGGAATAGGAAGCAGTGACTGCGTGAAATGGGATGCAGTGAATGAGTGAAATGAGATGCAGTGACTGAGGGAAATGCACGCAGTGACTGATAGAAATCGGATACAGCGATTGATGGAACTGGGATGCAGTGACTGAAGGAAATGGGATGCGGTGACTTTGTGTACTGGGATGTGGTGACTGTGTGAACTGGGATGCGGTGACTATGTGAACTGGGATGGAGTGGCTGAGTGAAATGGGATGCAGTGACTGAGTGAAATGGGATGCAGTGACTGAGTGAAATGGGATGCAGTGACTGAGGACAATGGGATGCAGTGACTGAGGGCAATGGGATGCAGTGACTGAGGGAAATGGGATGCAGTGACTGAGGGAAATGAGATGCAGTGACTGGGAAATGGGATGCAGTGACAGTGGGAAATGGGACGCAGTGACTGAGTGAAATGGGACGCAGTGACTGAGTGAAATGGGACGCAGTGACTGAGTGAAATGGGACGCAGTGGCTGAGTGAAATGGGACGCAGTGACTGAGTGAAATGGAATTGCCGTGACTGTGGAAAGGAGATGCATTGACTGAGGAAATAGGATGCAGTGACTGAGTGGAATGGGATGCAGTGACTGAGTGGAATGGGATGCAGTGACTGAGTGAAATGCGATGCAGTGACTGCGTGAAATGAGATGCAGTGGGGAATGAAATGGGATGCAGTGACTGGTGGAAATAAGATGCAGTGTCTTAAGGAAATGAAATGCAGTGCCTGTGGGAAATGGTATGCTGGGACTGAGGGTAATGGGATGCAATGACTGATGGAAATGGAAGCAGTGACTGAGTGAAATGGGATGCAGTGACGGAGGTACTGGGTAGGAGTGACTGAGTTAATAGGGATGCAGTGCCCGAGCGGGCTTGGGGTGCAGTGACTTGGGGAAATGGGATACAGTGCCTGAGTGAAATGTGACGCACTGACTGAATGAAATGGGATGCAGTGACTGAATGAAATGCGATGCAGTGACTGAGTGAAATGCGATGCAGTGTCTGCGTGAAATGGGATGCAGTGAATGAGTGAAGTGAGATGCAGTGACTGAGTGAAATGCGCGCAGTGACTGATAGAAATCGGATAAAGTGATTGATGGAACTGGGATGCAGTGACTGACGGAAATGGGATGCGGTGACTTTGTGAACTGGGATGTGGTGACTGTGTGAAGTGAGATGCGGTGACTATGTGAACTGGGATGCAGTGGCTGAGTGAAATGGGATGCAGTGGGGCGTGAAATGGGATGCAGTGACTGCTGGAAATGAGATGCAATGACTAAGGGAAAGGAAATGCAGTGTCTGTGGGAAATGGGATGCTGCGACTGAGGGTAATGGGATGCAGTGACTGAGGGTAATGGGATGTACTGACTGATGGAAATGGATGCAGTGACTGAGTGAAATGGGATGCAGTGACTGAGTCAAATGCGATGCAGTGACTGAGGTACTGGGAAGGAGTGACTGAGTTTATAGGGATGCAGTGCCCGAGCGGGCTTGGGGTGCAGTGACTGAGTGAAATGGGATGCAGTGACTGCGTGAAATGGGATGCAGTGAATGAGTGAAATGAGATGCAGTGACTGAGTGAAATGCGCGCAGTGACTGATAGAAATCGGATACAGTGACTGATGGAACTGGGATGTGGTGACTGATGGAACTGGGATGTGGTGACTGTGTGAACTGGGATGCGGTGACTATGTGAACTGGGATGCAGTGGCTGAGTGAAATGGGATGCAGTGGCTGAGTGAAATGGCATGGAGTGGGGAGTGAAATGGGATGCAGTGACTGAGGGAAATAGGATGCAGTGACTGACGGAAATGGGATGCAGTGACTGAGGACAATGGGATGCAGTGACTGACGGCAATGGGATGCTGTGACTGATGGAAATTGGACGCAGTGACTGAGTGAAATGGGACGCAGTGACTGAGTGAAATGTAATTGCCGTGACTGTGGAAAGGAGATGCAGTGACTGAGGAAATGGGATGCAGTGACTGAGTGAAATGGGATGCAGTGACTGAGTGAAATGGGATGCAGTGACTGAGGGCAATGGGATGCAGTGACTGAGGGCAATGGGATGCAGTGACTGAGGGAAATGGGATGCAGTGACTGGGAAATGGGATGCAGTGACAGTGGGAAATGGGATGCAGTGACTGACGGAAATGGGACGCAGTGACTGAGTGAAATGGGACGCAGTGGCTGAGCGAAATGGGACGCAGTGACTGAGTGAAATGGGACGCAGTGACTGAGTGAAATGGAATTGCCGTGACTGTGGAAAGGAGATGCAGTGACTGAGGAAATGGGATGCAGTGACTGAGGGAAATGTGATGCAGTGACTGAGGGAAATGGGATGCAGTGACTGAGTGGAATGTGATGCTGTGACTGAGTGAAATGCGATGGAGTGACTGAGTGAAATGCGATGCAGTGACTGCGTGAAATGAGATCCAGTGGGGAATAAAATGGGAGGCAGTGACTGGTGGAAATGAGATGCAGTGACGAAGGGAAAGGAAATGCACTGTCTGTGGGAAATGGGATGCTGCGACTGAGGGTAATGGGATGCAGTGACTGATGGAAATGGATGCAGTGACTGAGTGAAATGGGATGCAGTGACTGAGTGAAATGCGATGCAGTGACTGAGGTACTGGGAAGGAGTGACTGAGTTAATAGGGATGCAGTGACAGACGGAAATGGGACGCAGTGACTGAGTGAAATGAGATGCAGTGACTGATGGAAATGGTATGCAGTGACTGATGGAAATGGTATGCAGTGACTGTGGGAAATGGGATGCAGTGACTGAGGGAAATGGGATGCAGTGTCTGTTTGAAATTGGATCCTGCGACTGAAGTTAATGGGATGCAGTGACTGAGGACAATGGGATGCAGTGACTGACGGCAATGGGATGCTGTGACTGATGGAAATTGGACGCAGTGACTGAGTGAAATGGGACGCAGTGACTGAGTGAAATGTAATTGCCGTGACTGTGGAAAGGAGATGCAGTGACTGAGGAAATGGGATGCAGTGACTGAGTGAAATGGGATGCAGTGACTCAGGGCAATGGGATGCAGTGACTGAGGGCAATGGGATGCAGTGACTGAGGGAAATGGGATGCAGTGACTGAGGGAAATGGGATGCAGTGACTGGGAAATGGGATGCAGTGACAGTGGGAAATGGGATGCAGTGACTGACGGAAATGGGACGCAGTGACTGAGTGAAATGGGACGCAGTGGCTGAGTGAAATGGGACGCAGTGACTGAGTGAAATGGGACGCAGTGACTGAGTGAAATGGAATTGCCGTGACTGTGGAAAGGAGATGCAGTGACTGAGGAAATGGGATGCAGTGACTGAGGGAAATGTGATGCAGTGACTGAGGGAAATGGGATGCAGTGACTGAGTGGAATGTGATGCTGTGACTGAGTGAAATGCGATGGAGTGACTGAGTGAAATGCGATGCAGTGACTGCGTGAAATGAGATCCAGTGGGGAATAAAATGGGATGCAGTGACTGGTGGAAATGAGATGCAGTGACGAAGGGAAAGGAAATGCACTGTCTGTGGGAAATGCGATGCTGCGACTGAGGGTAATGGGATGCAGTGACTGATGGAAATGGATGCAGTGACTGAGTGAAATGGGATGCAGCGACTGAGTGAAATGCGATGCAGTGACTGAGGTACTGGGAAGGAGTGACTGAGTTAATAGGGATGCAGTGACAGACGGAAATGGGACGCAGTGACTGAGTGAAATGAGATGCAGTGACTGATGGAAATGGTATGCAGTGACTGATGGAAATGGTATGCAGTGACTGTGGGAAATGGGATGCAGTGACTGAGGGAAATGGGATGCAGTGTCTGTTTGAAATGGGATCCTGCGACTGAAGTTAATGGGATGCAGTGACTGAGGGTAATGGGATGCAGTGACTGAGTGAAATGGGATGCAGTGACTAAGTGAAATGGGATGCAGTGACTGAGTGAAATGGGATGCAGTGACTGAGGACAATGGGATGCAGTGAATGAGGGCAATGGGATGCAGTGACTGAGGGAAATGGGATGCAGTGTCTGATGGAAATGGTATGCAGTGACTGAGGAAATGGGATGCAGTGACTGAGGGAAATGTGATGCAGTGACTGAGGGAAATGGGATGCACTGACTGAGTGGAATGTGATGCTGTGACTGAGTGAAATGCGATGGAGTGACTGAGTGAAATGCGATGCAGTGACTGCGTGAAATGAGATCCAGTGGGGAATAAAATGGGAGGCAGTGACTGGTGGAAATGAGATGCAGTGACGAAGGGAAAGGAAATGCACTGTCTGTGGGAAATGGGATGCTGCGACTGAGGGTAATGGGATGCAGTGACTGATGGAAATGGATGCAGTGACTGAGTGAAATGGGATGCAGTGACTGAGTGAAATGCGATGCAGTGACTGAGGTACTGGGAAGGAGTGACTGAGTTAATAGGGATGCAGTGACAGACGGAAATGGGACGCAGTGACTGAGTGAAATGAGATGCAGTGACTGATGGAAATGGTATGCAGTGACTGATGGAAATGGTATGCAGTGACTGTGGGAAATGGTATGCAGTGACTGTGGGAAATGGGATGCAGTGACTGAGGGAAATGGGATGCAGTGTCTGTTTGAAATTGGATCCTGCGACTGAAGTTAATGGGATGCAGTGACTGAGGACAATGGGATGCAGTGACTGACGGCAATGGGATGCTGTGACTGATGGAAATTGGACGCAGTGACTGAGTGAAATGGGACGCAGTGACTGAGTGAAATGTAATTGCCGTGACTGTGGAAAGGAGATGCAGTGACTGAGGAAATGGGATGCAGTGACTGAGTGAAATGGGATGCAGTGACTCAGGGCAATGGGATGCAGTGACTGAGGGCAATGGGATGCAGTGACTGAGGGAAATGGGATGCAGTGACTGAGGGAAATGGGATGCAGTGACTGGGAAATGGGATGCAGTGACAGTGGGAAATGGGATGCAGTGACTGACGGAAATGGGACGCAGTGACTGAGTGAAATGGGACGCAGTGGCTGAGTGAAATGGGACGCAGTGACTGAGTGAAATGGGACGCAGTGACTGAGTGAAATGGAATTGCCGTGACTGTGGAAAGGAGATGCAGTGACTGAGGAAATGGGATGCAGTGACTGAGGGAAATGTGATGCAGTGACTGAGGGAAATGGGATGCAGTGACTGAGTGGAATGTGATGCTGTGACTGAGTGAAATGCGATGGAGTGACTGAGTGAAATGCGATGCAGTGACTGCGTGAAATGAGATCCAGTGGGGAATAAAATGGGATGCAGTGACTGGTGGAAATGAGATGCAGTGACGAAGGGAAAGGAAATGCACTGTCTGTGGGAAATGCGATGCTGCGACTGAGGGTAATGGGATGCAGTGACTGATGGAAATGGATGCAGTGACTGAGTGAAATGGGATGCAGCGACTGAGTGAAATGCGATGCAGTGACTGAGGTACTGGGAAGGAGTGACTGAGTTAATAGGGATGCAGTGACAGACGGAAATGGGACGCAGTGACTGAGTGAAATGAGATGCAGTGACTGATGGAAATGGTATGCAGTGACTGATGGAAATGGTATGCAGTGACTGTGGGAAATGGGATGCAGTGACTGAGGGAAATGGGATGCAGTGTCTGTTTGAAATGGGATCCTGCGACTGAAGTTAATGGGATGCAGTGACTGAGGGTAATGGGATGCAGTGACTGAGTGAAATGGGATGCAGTGACTAAGTGAAATGGGATGCAGTGACTGAGTGAAATGGGATGCAGTGACTGAGGACAATGGGATGCAGTGAATGAGGGCAATGGGATGCAGTGACTGAGGGAAATGGGATGCAGTGTCTGATGGAAATGGTATGCAGTGACTGAGGGAAATGGGATGCAGTGACTGACGGAGATGGGATGCAGTGACTGAGTGGAATGGGATGCAGTGACTGCGTGAAATGGGATGCAGTGAATGAGTGAAATGAGATGCAGTGACTGAGGGAAATGCGCGCAGTGACTGATAGAAACCGGATACAGCGATTGATGGAACTGGGATGCAGTGACTGTATGAAATGGGATGCGGTGACTTTGTGTACTGGGATGTGGTGACTGTGTGAACTGCGATGCGGTGACTATGTGAACTGGGATGCAGTGGCTGAGTGAAATGGGATGCAGTGACTGAGTGAAATGGGATGCAGTGACTGAGTGAAATGGGATGCAGTGACTGAGTGAAATGGGATGCAGTGACTGAGGGAAATGGGATGCAGTGACTGAGGGAAATGGGATGCAGTGACAGTGGGAAATGGGATGCAGTGACGGTGGGAAATGGGATGCAGTGACAGTGGGAAATGGGATGCAGTGACTGATGGAAATGGGACGCAGTGACTGATGGAAATGGGACGCAGTGACTGAGTGAAATGGGACGCAGTGGCTGAGTGAAATGGGACGCAGTGACTGAGTGAAATGGAATTGCCGTGACTGTCGAAAGGAGATGCATTGACTGAGGAAATAGGATGCAGTGACTGATTGAAATGTGATGTAGTGACTGAGTGAAATGGTATGCAGTGACTGAGTGGAATGGGATGCAGTGACTGAGTGGAATGGGATGCAGTGACTGAGTGGAATGGGATGCAGTGACTGCGTGAAATGAGATGCAGTGGGGAATGAAATGGGATGCAGTGACTGGTGGAAATGAGATGCACTGTCTTAGTGAAATGAAATGCAGTGTCTGTGGGAAGTGGCATGCTGGGACTGAGGGTAATGGGATGCAATGACTGATGGAAATGGAAGCAGTGACTGAGTGAAATGGGATGCAGTGACGGAGGTACTGGGAAGGAGTGACTGAGTTAATAGGGATGCAGTGACTGAGCGAAATGGGATGCAGTATTTGTGGGAAGTAGGATGCAATCACTGATTGAAATGAGATGCAGTGGGAAATGGGATACCGTGAGTGTCGGAAATTGAATGCAGCGTCTGTGAGATACGGGAACCAGTGACTGATGGAAATGGGATGCAGTGACTGAGGGAAATTGGATGCAGTGACTGAGTGAACTGGGATGCAGTGTCTGATTGAAATGGGATGCAGTTCATGAGTGAAATGAGATGCAGTGACTGATGGAAATTGAATGCAGTGACAGAGTGACATGAGCTGCAGTGCCTGATGGAAATGGGATGCAGTTACTGTGGGACATGGGATGCAGTGACTGAGGTCCTGGGAAGGAGTGACTGAGTTAATAGGGATGCAGTGCCCGAGCGGGCTTGGAGTACAGTGACTGAGGGAAATGGGATACAGTGGCTGAGAGAAATGAGATGCACTGTCTTAGTGAAATGGGATGCACTGTCTTCGTGAAATGGGATGCAGAGGCTGAGTGAAATGGGATGCAGTAACTGGTGGAAATGGAATGCAGTGACTGATCGAAATGGGATGCGGTGACTGACAGTAATTGGATGGAGTGACGGACGGTAATGGGATGCAGTGACTGAGGGAAACGGGACGCAGTGTCAGAGTGAAATGGGATGCAGTCAATGAGTGAAATGGGATGCAGTCAAGGAGTGAAATGGCCTGCAGTGATTGAGTGATTTTGGATGCAGTGACTGAGGGAAATGGAATGCAGTGGCTGAGTGAAATGGGATACACTGACTCTTGGAAATGGGATGCAGTGACTGTTGGAAATGGATTGCAGTGACTGTTGGCAATGGGATGCAGTCACTGTTGGAAATGGGATGCTGTGACTGAGCGTACTGTGGTGCAGTGACTGAGGGTAATGGGATGTAGTGACTGATGGTAATGGGATGCAGTGACTGAGGGAAATGGCCTGCAGTGACTGAGTGAAATGGGATGCAATGACTGATGAAAGGAGATGCAGTGACTGTGGGGAATGGGAAGCGGTGACTGAATGGAATGTGAAGCATTGAATGAGTGAAATGAGATGCAGTAACTGTTTGAACTGGGATGCTGTGGCTGTGTGAACTGGGATGCGGTGACTGTGTGAACTGGGATGCGGTGACTGTGTGAACTGGGATGCAGTGGCTGAGTGAAATGCGATACAGTGACTCAGGTACTGGGAAGGAGTGACTGAATTAATAGGGGTGCAATGCCCGAGCGGGCTTGGGGTGCAGTGACTTAGGGAAATGGGATGCAGTGACTGACGGAAATGGGATGCAGTAAATGAGTGAAATGAGATGCAGTGACTGAGTGAAATGCGCGCAGTGACTGATAGAAATCGGATACAGTGACTGATGGAACTGGGATGCAATGACTGACGGAACTGGGATGCGGTGACTTTGTGAACTGGGATGCGGTGACTATGTGAACTGGGATGCAGTGGCTGAGTGAAATGGGATGCAGTGCGGAGTGAAATGGGATGCAGTGACTGGTGGAAATGAGATGCAGTGACGAAGGGAAAGGACATGCAGTGTCTGTGGGAAATGGGATGCTGCGACTGAGGGTAATGGGATGCAGTGACTGATGGAAATGGATGCAGTGACTGAGTGAAATGGGATGCAGTGACTGAGGTACTGGGAAGGAGTGACTGAGTTAATAGGGATGCAGTGACTGACGGAAATGGTATGAAGTGACTGAGGGAAATGGGATGCAGTGACTGACGGAGATGGGATGCAGTGACTGAGTGAAATGAGATGCAGTGACTGATGGAAATGGGATGCAGTGACTGATGGAAATGGGATGCAGTGACTGATGGAAATGGGATGCAGTGACTGAGGGAAATGGGATGCAGTGTCTGTTTGAAATGGGATCCTGCGACTGAAGTTAATGGGATGCAGTGACTGAGGGTAATGGGATGCAGTGACTGAGGGTAATGGGATGCAGTGACTGAGTGAAATGGGATGCAGTGACTGAGTGAAATGGGATGCAGTGACTGAGGGCAATGGGATGCAGTGACTGAGGGCAATGGGATGCAGTGACTGACGGAGATGGGATGCAGTGTCTGTTTGAAATGGGATCCTGCGACTGAAGTTAATGGGATGCAGTGACTGCAGGTAATGGGATGCAGTGACTGAGTGGAATGGGAAGCAGTGACTGCGTGAAATGGGATGCAGTGAATGAGTGAAATGAGATGCAGTGACTGAGGGAAATGCGCGCAGTGACTGATAGAAATCGGATACAGCGATTGATGGAACTGGGATGCAGTGACTGAAGAAAATGGGATGCGGTGACTTTGTGTACTGGGATGTGGTGACTGTGTGAACTGGGATGCGGTGACTATGTGAACTGGGATGGAGTGGCTGAGTGAAATGGGATGCAGTGACTGAGTGAAATGGGATGCAGTGACTGAGTGAAATGGGATGCAGTGACTGAGGACAATGGGATGCAGTGACTGAGGGCAATGGGATGCAGTGACTGAGGGAAATGGGATGCAGTGACTGAGGGAAATGGGATGCAGTGACTGGGAAATGGGATGCAGTGACAGTGGGAAATGGGATGCAGTGACTGAGTGAAATGGGACGCAGTGACTGAGTGAAATGGGACGCAGTGACTGAGTGAAATGGGACGCAGTGACAGAGTGAAATGGGACGCAGTGGCTGAGTGAAATGGGACGCAGTGGCTGAGTGAAATGGAATTGCCGTGACTGTGGAAAGGAGATGCATTGACTGAGGAAATAGGATGCAGTGACTGAGTGGAATGGGATGCAGTGACTGAGTGGAATGGGATGCAGTGACTGAGTGGAATGGGATGCAGTGACTGAGTGGAATGGGATGCAGTGACTGAGTGGAATGCGATGCAGTGACTGAGTGGAATGCGATGCAGTGACTGCGTGAAATGAGATGCAGTGGGGAATGAAATGGGATGCAGTGACTGGTGGAAATAAGATGCAGTGTCTTCAGGAAATGAAATGCAGTGCCTGTGGGAAATGGTATGCTGGGACTGAGGGTAATGGGATGCAATGACTGATGGAAATGGAAGCAGTGACTGAGTGAAATGGGATGCAGTGACGGAGGTACTGGGTAGGAGTGACTGAGTTAATAGGGATGCAGTGCCCGAGCGGGCTTGGGGTGCAGTGACTTGGGGAAATGGGATACAGTGCCTGAGTGAAATGTGACGCACTGACTGAATGAAATGGGATGCAGTGACTGAATGAAATGCGATGCAGTGACTGAGTGAAATGCGATGCAGTGTCTGCGTGAAATGGGATGCAGTGAATGAGTGAAATGCGCGCAGTGACTGATAGAAATCGGATAAAGTGATTGATGGAACTGGGATGCAGTGACTGACGGAAATGGGATGCGGTGACTTTGTGAACTGGGATGTGGTGACTGTGTGAAGTGAGATGCGGTGACTATGTCAACTGGGATGCAGTGGCTGAGTGAAATGGGATGCAGTGGCTGAGTGAAATGGGATGCAGTGGGGCGTGAAATGGGATGCAGTGACTGCTGGAAATGAGATGCAATGACTTAGGGAAAGGAAATGCAGTGTCTGTGGGAAATGGGATGCTGCGACTGAGGGTAATGGGATGCAGTGACTGAGGGTCATGGGATGTACTGACTGATGGAAATGGATGCAGTGACTGAGTGAAATGGGATGCAGTGACTGAGTCAAATGCGATGCAGTGACTGAGGTACTGGGAAGGAGTGACTGAGTTTATAGGGATGCAGTGCCCGAGCGGGCTTGGGGTGCAGTGACTGCGTGAAATGGGATGCAGTGAATGAGTGAAATGAGATGCAGTGACTGAGTGAAATGCGCGCAGTGACTGATAGAAATCGGATACAGTGACTGATGGAACTGGGATGTGGTGACTGTGTGAACTGGGATGCGGTGACTATGTGAACTGGGATGCAGTGGCTGAGTGAAATGGGATGCAGTGGCTGAGTGAAATGGGATGGAGTGGGGAGTGAAATGGGATGCAGTGACTGAGGGAAATAGGATGCAGTGACTGACGGAAATGGGATGCAGTGACTGAGGACAATGGGATGCAGTGACTGATGGCAATGGGATGCTGTGACTGATGGAAATTGGACGCAGTGACTGAGTGAAATGGGACGCAGTGACTGAGTGAAATGTAATTGCCGTGACTGTGGAAAGGAGATGCAGTGACTGAGGAAATGGGATGCAGTGACTGAGTGAAATGGGATGCAGTGACTCAGGGCAATGGGATGCAGTGACTGAGGGCAATGGGATGCAGTGACTGAGGGAAATGGGATGCAGTGACTGAGGGAAATGGGATGCAGTGACTGGGAAATGGGATGCAGTGACAGTGGGAAATGGGATGCAGTGACTGACGGAAATGGGACGCAGTGACTGAGTGAAATGGGACGCAGTGGCTGAGTGAAATGGGACGCAGTGACTGAGTGAAATGGGACGCAGTGACTGAGTGAAATGGAATTGCCGTGACTGTGGAAAGGAGATGCAGTGACTGAGGAAATGGGATGCAGTGACTGAGGGAAATGTGATGCAGTGACTGAGGGAAATGGGATGCAGTGACTGAGTGGAATGTGATGCTGTGACTGAGTGAAATGCGATGGAGTGACTGAGTGAAATGCGATGCAGTGACTGCGTGAAATGAGATCCAGTGGGGAATAAAATGGGAGGCAGTGACTGGTGGAAATGAGATGCAGTGACGAAGGGAAAGGAAATGCACTGTCTGTGGGAAATGGGATGCTGCGACTGAGGGTAATGGGATGCAGTGACTGATGGAAATGGATGCAGTGACTGAGTGAAATGGGATGCAGTGACTGAGTGAAATGCGATGCAGTGACTGAGGTACTGGGAAGGAGTGACTGAGTTAATAGGGATGCAGTGACAGACGGAAATGGGACGCAGTGACTGAGTGAAATGAGATGCAGTGACTGATGGAAATGGTATGCAGTGACTGATGGAAATGGTATGCAGTGACTGCGTGAAATGAGATGCATTGGGGAATGAAACGGGAAGCAGTGACTGGTGGAAATAAGATGCAGTGTCTTTGGGAAATGAAATGCAGTGTCTGTGGGAAATGGGATGCTGGGACTGAGGGTAATGGGATGCAGTGACTGATGGAAATGGAAGCAGTGACTGAGTGAAATGGGATGCAGTGACGGAGGTACTGGGAAGGAGTGACTGAGGTAATAGGGATGCAGTCCCTTAGCAGGCTTGGGGTGCACTGACTTAGGGAAATGGGATACAGTGCCTGAGTGAAATGCGACGCACTGACTGAGTGAAATGGGAGCAAGTGACTGAGTGAAATGGGATGCAGTGAATGAGTGAAATGAGATGCAGTGACTGAGTGAAATGCGCGCAGTGACTGATAGAAATCGGATACAGTGACTGACGGAACTGGGATGCAGTGACTGACGGAACTGGGATGCGGTGACTTTGTGAACTGGGATGCGGTGACTTTGTGAACTGGGATGTGGTGATTGTGTGAACTGGGATGCGGTGACTGACGGAAATGGGATGCAGTAAATGAGTGAAATGAGATGCAGTGACTGAGTGAAATGCGCGCAGTGACTGATAGAAATCGGATACAGTGACTGATGGAACTGAGATGCAATGACTGACGGAACTGGGATGCGGTGACTTTGTGAACTGGGATGTGGTGATTGTGTGAAGTGGGATGCGGTGACTGACGGAAATGGGATGCAGTAAATGAGTGAAATGAGATGCAGTGACTGAGTGAAATGCGCGCAGTGACTGATAGAAATCGGATACAGTGACTGATGGAACTAGGATGCAATGACTGACGGAACTGGGATGCGGTGACTGTGTGAACTGGGATGCGGTGACTATGTGAACTGGGATGCAGTGGCTGAGTGAAATGGGATGCAGTGCGGAGTGAAATGGGATGCAGTGACTGGTGGAAATGAGATGCAGTGACGAAGGGAAAGGACATGCAGTGTCTGTGGGAAATGGGATGCTGCGACTGAGGGTAATGGGATGCAGTGACTGATGGAAATGGATGCAGTGACTGAGTGAAATGGGATGCAGTGACTGAGGTACTGGGAAGGAGTGACTGAGTTAATAGGGATGCAGTGACTGACGGAAATGGTATGAAGTGACTGAGGGAAATGGGATGCAGTGACTGACGGAGATGGGATGCAGTGACTGAGTGAAATGAGATGCAGTGACTGATGGAAATGGGATGCAGTGACTGATGGAAATGGGATGCAGTGACTGATGGAAATGGGATGCAGTGACTGAGGGAAATGGGATGCAGTGTCTGTTTGAAATGGGATCCTGCGACTGAAGTTAATGGGATGCAGTGACTGAGGGTAATGGGATGCAGTGACTGAGTGAAATGGGATGCAGTGACTAAGTGAAATGGGATGCAGTGACTGAGTGAAATGGGATGCAGTGACTGAGTGAAATGGGATGCAGTGACTGAGGACACGGGATGCAGTGACTGAGGGCAATGGGATGCAGTGACTGAGGGAAATGGGATGCAGTGTCTGATGGAAATGGTATGCAGTGACTGAGGGAAATGGGATGCAGTGACTGACGGAGATGGGATGCAGTGTCTGTTTGAAATGGGATCCTGCGACTGAAGTTAATGGGATGCAGTGACTGCAGGTAATGGGAAGCAGTGACTGAGTGGAATGGGAAGCAGTGACTGCGTGAAATGGGATGCAGTGAATGAGTGAAATGAGATGCAGTGACTGAGGGAAATGCGCACAGTGACTGATAGAAATCGGATACAGCGATTGATGGAACTGGGATGCAGTGACTGAAGGAAATGGGATGCGGTGACTTTGTGTACTGGGATGTGGTGACTGTGTGAACTGGGATGCGGTGACTATGTGAACTGGGATGGAGTGGCTGAGTGAAATGGGATGCAGTGACTGAGTGAAATGGGATGCAGTGACTGAGTGAAATGGGATGCAGTGACTGAGGACAATGGGATGCAGTGACTGAGGGCAATGGGATGCAGTGACTGAGGGAAATGGGATGCAGTGACTGAGGGAAATGGGATGCAGTGACTGGGAAATGGGATGCAGTGACAGTGGGAAATGGGATGCAGTGACTGAGTGAAATGGGACGCAGTGACTGAGTGAAATGGGACGCAGTGGCTGAGTGAAATGGGACGCAGTGACTGAGTGAAATGGAATTGCCGTGACTGTGGAAAGGAGATGCATTGACTGAGGAAATAGGATGCAGTGACTGAGTGGAATGGGATGCAGTGACTGAGTGGAATGGTATGCAGTGACTGAGTGGAATGGGATGCAGTGACTGAGTGGAATGCGATGCAGTGACTGAGTGGAATGGGATGCAGTGAATGAGTGAATTGAGATGCAGTGACTGAGTGAAATGCGCGCAGTGACTGATAGAAATCGGATACAGTGACTGATGGAACTGGGATGCAGTGACTGACGGAACTGGGATGCGTTGACTTTGTGAACTGGGATGCGGTGACTGTGTGATCTGGGATGCGGTGACTATGTGAACTGGGATGCAGTGGCTGAGTGAAATGGGATGCAGTGGCTGAGTGAAATGGGCTGCAGTGACTGGTGAAAATGAGATGCAGTGACTAAGGGAAAGGAAATGCAGTGTCTGTGGGAAATGGGATGCTGCGACTTCGGGTAATGGGATGCAGTGACTGAGGGTAATGGGATGCAGTGACTGAGTGAAATGCGATGCAGTGTTTCTAAGGAAAGGAAATGCAGTGTCTGTGGGGTATAGGATGCTGCGACTGAGGGAAATGGGATGGAGTGACTGAGGGAAATGGGATGGAGTGACTGAGTGAAATGGGATGCAGTGACTGAGGACAATGGGATGCAGTGACTGACGGCAGTGGGATGCTGTGACTGATGGAAATTGGACGCAGTGACTGAGTGAAATGGGATGCAGTGACTGAGTAAAATGGGATGCAGTGACTGAGGGCAATGGGATGCAGTGACTGAGGGAAATGGGATGCAGTGTCTGAGGGAAATGGGATGCAGTGACTGGGAAATGGGATGCAGTGACAGTAGGAAATGGTATGCAGTGACTGATGGAAATGGGACGCAGTGACTAAGTGAAATGGGACGCAGTGACGGAGGTACTGGGAAGGAGTGACTGAGTTAATAGGGATGCAGTGCCTGAGCGGGCTTGGGATGCATTGACTTAGGGAAATGGGATACAGTGCCTATGTGAAATGGGATGCACTGACTGAGTGAAATGGGATGCAGTGACTGAGTCGAATGGGATGCAGTGACTGAGTCGAATGGGATGCAGTGACTGAGTCGAATGGGATGCAGTGACTGAGTCAAATGCGATGCAGTGACTGAGTGAAATGCGATGCAGTGACTGCGTGAAATGGGATGCAGTGCATGAGTGAAATGAGATGCAGTGACTGAGTGAAATGCGCGGTGACTGATAGAAATCGGATACAGTGATTGACGGAAATGGGATGCGGTGACTTTGTGAACTGGGATGTGGTGACTGTGTGAACTGGGATGCGGTGACTATGTGAACTGGGATGCAGTGGCTGAGTGAACTGGGATGCAGTGGCTGAGTGAAATGGGATGCAGTGGCTGAGTGAAATGGGATGCAGTGACTGAGTGAAATGAGATGCAGTGACTGATGGAAATGGTATGCAGTGTCTGTTTGAAATGGGATCCTGCGACTGAAGTTAATGGGATGCAGTGACTGAGGGTAATGGGATGCAGTGAATGAGTGAAATGGGATGTAGGGACTGAGTGAAATGGGATGCAGTGACTGAGGGAAATGGGATGCAGTGACTGAGGGAAATGGGATGCAGTGACTGGGAAATGGGATGCAGTGACCGTGGGAAATGGGACGCAATGACTGATGGAAATGGGACGCAGTGACTGAGTGAAATGGGACACAGTTACTGAGTGAAATGGAATTGCCGTGACTGTGGAAAGGAGATGCAGTGACTGAGGAAATGGGATGCAGTGACTGAGGGAAATGTGATGCAGTGACTGAGTGGAATGGGATGCAGTGATTGAGTGGAATGGGATGCAGTGACTGAGTGAAATGGGATGCAGTGACTGAGTGGAATGTGATGCTGTGACTGAGTGAAATGAGATCCAGTGGGGAATAAAATGGGATGCAGTGACTGGTGGAAATGAGATGCAGTGACTGAGGGAAATGTGATGCAGTGTCGGAGGTACTGGGAAGGAGTGACTGAGTTAATAGGGATGCAGTGCCCGAGCGGGCTTGGGGTGCAGTGACTTAGGGAAATGGGATACAGTGCCTGAGTGAAATGTGATGCACTGACTGAGTGAAATGGGATGCAGTGACTGAGTGAAATGGGATGCAGTGACTGAGTGAAATGGGATGCAGTGACTGAGTGAAATGGGATGCAGTGACTGAGTGAAATGGGAAGCAGTGACTGAGTGAAATGCGATGCAGTGATTGCGTGAAATGCGCGCAGTGACTGATAGAAATCGGATACAGTGACTGATGGAACTGTGATGCAGTGACTGACGGAAATGGGATGCGGTGACTTTGTGAACTGGGATGTGGTGACTGTGTGAACTGGGATGCGTTGACTATGTGAACTGGGATGCAGTGGCTGAGTGAAATGGGATGCAGTGACTGAGTGAAATGGGATGCAGTGACTGAGGGAAGTGGGATGCAGTGACTGAGGGAAATAGGATACAGTGACTGAGGGAAATGGGATGCAGTGACTGACGGAAATGGGATGCAGTGTCTGTTTGAAATGGGATCCTGCCACTGAAGTTAATGGGATGCAGTGACTGAGGGTAATGGGATGCAGTGACTGAGTGAAATGGGATGCAGTGACTGAGGGCAATGGGATGCAGTGACTGAGGGAAATGGGATACAGTGCCTATGTGAAATGGGATGCACTGACTGAGTGAAATGGGATGCAGTGACTGAGTCGAATGGGATGCAGTGACTGAGTCGAATGGGATGCAGTGACTGAGTGAAATGCGATGCAGTGACTGCGTGAAATGGGATGCAGTGCATGAGTGAAATGAGATGCAGTGACTGAGTGAAATGCGCGGTGACTGATAGAAATCGGATACAGTGACTGATGGAAATGGGATGCGGTGACTTTGTGAACTGGGATGTGGTGACTGTGTGAACTGGGATGCGGTGACTATGTGAACTGGGATGCAGTGGCTGAGTGAACTGGGATGCAGTGGCTGAGTGAAATGGGATGCAGTGGCTGAGTGAAATGGGATGCAGTGACTGATGGAAATGGTATGCAGTGTCTGTTTGAAATGGGATCCTGCGACTGAAGTTAATGGGATGCAGTGACTGAGGGTAATGGGATGCAGTGAATGAGTGAAATGGGATGTAGAGACTGAGTGAAATGGGATGCAGTGACTGAGGGAAATGGGATGCAGTGACTGAGGGAAATGGGATGCAGTGACTGGGAAATGGGATGCAGTGACCGTGGGAAATGGGACGCAGTGACTGATGGAAATGGGACGCAGTGACTGAGTGAAATGGGACACAGTTACTGAGTGAAATGGAATTGCCGTGACTGTGGAAAGGAGATGCAGTGACTGAGGAAATGGGATGCAGTGACTGAGGGAAATGGGATGCAGTGACTGAGTGGAATGGGATGCAGTGATTGAGTGGAATGGGATGCAGTGACTGAGTGAAATGGGATGCAGTGACTGAGTGGAATGTGATGCTGTGACTGAGTGAAATGCGATGCAGTGGCTGCGTGAAATGAGATCCAGTGGGGAATAAAATGGGATGCAGTGACTGGTGGAAATGAGATGCAGTGACTGAGGGAAATGTGATGACATGACTGAGTGAAATGGGATGCAGTGACTGAGTGGAATGGGAAGCAGTGACTGAGGGTAATGGGATGCAGTGACTGATGGAAATGGAAGCAGTGACTGAGTGAAATGGGATGCAGTGACGGAGGTACTGGGAAGGAGTGACTGAGTTAATAGTGATGCAGTCCCTGAGCGGGCTTGGGGTGCACTGACTTAGGGAAATGGGATACAGTGCCTGAGTGAAATGCGACGCACTGACTGAGGGAAATGGGATGCAGTGACTGAGTGGAATGGGATGCAGTGACTGAGTGAAATGGGATGCAGTGACTGAGGGAAATGGGATGCAGTGACTGAGGGAAATGGGATGCAGTGACTGAGTAAAATGCGATGCAGTGACTGCGTGAAATGAGATCCAGTGGGGAATAAAATGGGATGCAGTGACTGGTGCAAATGAGATGCAGTGACTGCGGGAAATGTGATGCAGTGACTGAGTGTAATGGGATGCAGTGACTGAGTGAAATGTGATGCAGTGACTGAGTGGAATGGGAAGCAGTGACTGAGGGTAATGGGATGCAGTGACTGATGGAAATGGAAGCAGTGACTGAGTGAAATGGGATGCAGTGACGGAGGTACTGGGAAGGAGTGACTGAGTTAATAGTGATGCAGTCCCTGAGCGGGCTTGGGGTGCACTGACTTAGGGAAATGGGATACAGTGCCTGAGTGAAATGCGACGCACTGACTGAGGGAAATGGGATGCAGTGACTGAGTGGAATGGGATGCAGTGACTGAGTGAAATGGGATGCAGTGAATGAGTGAAATGAGATGCAGTGACTGAGTGAAATGCGCGCAGTGACTGATAGAAATCGGATACAGTGACTGATGCAACTGGGATGCAGTGACTGACGGAACTGGGATGCGGTGTCTTTGTGAACTGGGATGTGGTGACTGTGTGAACTGGGATGCGGTGACTATGTGAACTGGGATGCAGTGGCTGAGTGAAATGGGATGCAGTGGCTGAGTGAAATGGGATGCAGTGGGGAGTGAAATGGGATGCAGTGACTGGTGGACATGAGATGCAGTGACTAAGGGAAAGGAAATGCAGTGTCTGTTGGAAATGGGATGCTGCGACTGAGGGTAATGGGATGCAGTGACTGAGGGTAATGGGATGCAGTGACTGATGGAAATGGATGCAGTGACTGAGTGAAATGGGATGCAGTGACTGAGTGAAATGCGATGCAGTGACTGAGTGAAATGCGATGCAGTGTCTTAAGGAAAGGAAATGCAGTGTCTGAGGGGTATAGGATGCTGCGACTGAGGGAAATGGGATGGAGTGTCTGACAGAAATCGGATGCAGTGTCTGACAGAAATGGGATGCAGTGTCTGAGCGAAATGGGATGCAGTGACTGAGTGAAATGGGATGCAGTGACTGAGTGAAATGGGATGCAGTGACTGAAGGAAATGGGATGCAGTGACTGAGGACAATGGGATGCAGTGACTGACGGCACTGGGATGCTGTGACTGATGGAAATTGGATGCAGTGACTGAGTGAAATGGGACGCAGTGACTGAGTGAAATGTAATTGCCGTGACTGTGGAAAGGAGATGCAGTGACTGAGGAAATGGGATGCAGTGACTGAGGGAAATGGGATGCAGTGACTGAGGGAAATGGGATGCAGTGACTGGGAAATGGGATGCAGTGACTGATGGAAATGGGATGCAGTGACTGAGGGAAATGCGATGCAGTGACTGGGAAATGGGATGCCGTGACAGTGGGAAATGGGACGCCGTGACTGATGGAAATGGGACGCAGTGACTGAGTGAAATGGAATTGCCGTGACTGTGAAAGGAGATGCAGTGACTGAGGAAATGGGATGCAGTGACTGAGGGAAATGGGATGCAGTGACTGAGGGAAATGGGATGCAGTGACTGAGTAAAATGCGATGCAGTGACTGCGTGAAATGAGATCCAGTGGGGAATAAAATGGGATGCAGTGACTGGTGGAAATGAGATGCAGTGACTGAGGGAAATGTGATGCAGTGACTGAGTGTAATGGGATGCAGTGACTGAGTGAAATGGGATGCAGTGACTGAGTGGAATGGGATGCAGTGACTGAGGGTAATGGGATGCAGTGACTGATGGAAATGGAAGCAGTGACTGAGTGAAATGGGATGCAGTGACGGAGGTACTGGGAAGGAGTGATTGACTTAACAGGGATGCAGTCCCTGAGCGGGCATGGGGTGCACTGACTTAGGGAAATGGGATACAGTGCCTGAGTCACATGGGATGCAGTGACTGAGTGAAATGGGATGCAGTGACTGAGTGGAATGGGATGCAGTGAATGAGTGAATTGAGATGCAGTGACTGAGTGAAATGCGCGCAGTGACTGATAGAAATCGGATACAGTGACTGATGGAACTGGGATGCAGTGACTGACGGAACTGGGATGCGTTGACTTTGTGAACTGGGATGCGGTGACTGTGTGATCTGGGATGCGGTGACTATGTGAACTGGGATGCAGTGGCTGAGTGAAATGGGATGCAGTGGCTGAGTGAAATGGGATGCAGTGACTGGTGAAAATGAGATGCAGTGACTAAGGGAAAGGAAATGCAGTGTCTGTGGGAAATGGGATGCTGCGACTTCGGGTAATGGGATGCAGTGACTGAGGGTAATGGGATGCAATGACTGAGTGAAATGCGATGCAGTGTTTCTAAGGAAAGGAAATGCAGTGTCTGTGGGGTATAGGATGCTGCGACTGAGGGAAATGGGATGGAGTGACTGAGTGAAATGGGATGCAGTGACTGAGGGAAATGGGATGCAGTGACTGAGGACAATGGGATGCAGTGACTGACGGCAGTGGGATGCTGTGATTGATGGAAATTGGACGCAGTGACTGATGGAAATTGGACGCAGTGACTGAGTGAAATGGGCCGCAGTGACTGAGTGAAATGTAATTGCCGTGACTGTGGAAAGGAGATGCAGTGACTGAGGAAAATGGGATGCAGTGACTGAGGGAAATGGGATGCAGTGACTGAGTAAAATGCGATGCAGTGACTGCGTGAAATGAGATCCAGTGGGGAATAAAATGGGATGCAGTGACTGGTGCAAATGAGATGCAGTGACTGCGGGAAATGTGATGCAGTGACTGAGTGTAATGGGATGCAGTGACTGATGGAAATGGAAGCAGTGACTGAGTGGAATGGGAAGCAGTGACTGAGGGTAATGGGATGCAGTGACTGATGGAAATGGAAGCAGTGACTGAGTGAAATGGGATGCAGTGACGGAGGTACTGGGAAGGAGTGACTGAGTTAATAGTGATGCAGTCCCTGAGCGGGCTTGGGGTGCACTGACTTAGGGAAATGGGATACAGTGCCTGAGTGAAATGCGACGCACTGACCGAGGGAAATGGGATTCAGTTACTGAGTGGAATGGGATGCAGTGACTGAGTGGAATGGGATGCAGTGACTGAGTGGAATGGGATGCAGTGACTGAGTGAAATGGGATGCAGTGAATGAGTGAAATGAGATGCAGTGACTGAGTGAAATGCGCGCAGTGACTGATAGAAATCGGATACAGTGACTGATGGAACTGGGATGCAGTGACTGACGGAACTGGGATGCCGTGACTTTGTGAACTGGGATGTGGTGACTGTGTGAAGTGGGATGCGGTGACTATGTGAACTGGGATGCAGTGGCTGAGTGAAATGGGATGCAGTGGGGAGTGAAATGGGATGCAGTGACTGGTGGAAATGAGATGCAGTGACTAAGGGAAAGGAAATGCATTGTCTGTGGGAAATGGGATGCTGCGACTGAGGGTGATGGGATGCAGTGTCCGGGTAATGGGATGCAGTGACTGATGTAAATGGATGCAGTGACTGAGTGAAATGGGATGCAGTGACTGAGTGAAATGCGATGCAGTGTCTAAAGGAAAGGAAATGCAGTGTCTGATGGGTATCGGATGCTGCGACTGAGGGAAATGGGATGGAGTGACTGACGGAAATGGGATGCAGTGTCTGAGCGAAATGGGATGCAGTGACTGAGTGAAATGGGATGCAGTGACTGAGTGAAATGGGATGCAGTGACTGAGGGAAATGGGATGTAGTGACTGAGGACAATGGGATGCAGTGACTGAGGGCAATGGGATGCAGTGACTGAGGGCAATGGGATGCAGTGACTGAGGGAAATGGGATGCAGTGTCTGAGGGAAGTGGGATGCAGTGACTGGGAAATGGGATGCAGTGACAGTAGGAAATGGGATGCAGTGACTGATGGAAATGGGACGCAGTGATTGAGTGAAATGGGACGCAGTGACGGAGGTACTGGGAAGGAGTGACTGAGTTAATAGGGATGCAGTCCCTGAGCGGGCTTGGGATGCACTGACTTAGGGAAATGGGATACAGTGCCTATGTGAAATGGGATGCACTGACTGAGTGAAATGGGATGCAGTGACTGAGTCGAATGGGATGCAGTGACTGAGTCAAATGGGATGCAGTGACTGAGTGAAATGCGATGCAGTGACTGCGTGAAATGGGATGCAGTGCATGAGTGAAATGAGATGCAGTGACTGAGTGAAATGCGCGGTGACTGATAGAAATCGGATACAGTGACTGACGGAAATGGGATGCGGTGACTTTGTGAACTGGGATGTGGTGACTGTGAGAACTGGGATGCGGTGACTATGTGAACTGGGATGCAGTGGCTGAGTGAAATGGGATGCAGTGGCTGAGTGAAATGGGATGCAGTGGCTGAGTGAAATGGGATGCAGTGACTGAGTGAAATGGGATGCAGTGACTGAGTGAAATGGGATGCAGTGACTGAGTGAAATGAGATGCAGTGACTGATGGAAATGGTATGCAGTGTCTGTTTGAAATGGGATCCTGCGACTGAAGTTAATGGGATGCAGTGACTGAGGGTAATGGGATGCAGTGAATGAGTGAAATGGGATGTAGAGACTGAGTGAAATGGGATGCAGTGACTGAGGACATTGGGATGCAGTGACTGAGGACAATGGGATGCAGTGACTGAGGGCAATGGGATGCAGTGACTGAGAGAAATGGGATGCAGTGACTGATGGAAATGGGATGCAGTGACTGGGAAATGGGATGCAGTGACAGTGGGAAATGGGACGCAGTGACTGAGTGAAATGGGACACAGTGTCTGAGTGAAATGGAATTGCCGTGACTGTGAAAAGGAGATGCAGTGACTGAGGAAATGGGATGCAGTGACTGAGTGGAATGGGATGCAGTGACTGAGGATAATGGGATGCAGTGACTGATGGAAATGGAAGCTGTGACTGAGTGAAATGGGATGCAGTGACGGAGGTACTGGGAAGGAGTGACTGAGTTAATAGGGATGCAGTCCCTGACCGGGCTTGGGGTGCACTGACTTAGGGAAATGGGATACACTGCCTGAGTGAAATGCGACGCACTGACTGAGTGAAATGGGATGCAGTGACTGAGTGGAATGGGATGCAGTGACTGAGTCAAATGGGATGCAGTGACTGAGTCAAATGGGATGCAGTGAATGAGTGAAATGAGATGCAGTGACTGAGTGAAATGCGCGCAGTGACTGATAGAAATCGGATACAGTGTCTGATGGAACTGGGATGCAGTGACTGACGGAACCGAGATGCAGTGACTTTGTGAACTGGGATGTGGTGACTGTGTGAAGTGGGATGCGGTGACTATGTGAACTGGGATGCAGTGGCTGAGTGAAATGGGATGCAGTGGCTGAGTGAAATGGGATGCAGTGGCTGAGTGAAATGGGATGCAGTGGCTGAGTGAAATGGGATGCAGTGGCTGAGTGAAATGGGATGCAGTGACTGGTGGAAATGAGATGCAGTGACTAAGGGAAAGGAAATGCAGTGTCTGTGGGAAATGGGATGCTGCGACTGTGGGTAATGGGATGCAGTGACTGAGGGTAATGGGATGCAGTGACTGATGGAAATGGATGCAGTGACTGAGTGAAATGGGATGCAGTGACTGAGTGAAATGCGATGCAGTGTCTTAAGGAAAGGAAATGCAGTGTCTGAGCGGTATAGGATGCTGCGACTGAGGGAAATGGGATGGAGTGACTGACGGAAATGGGATGCAGTGTCTGAGCGAAATGGGATGCAGTGACTGAGTGAAATGGGATGCAGTGACTGAGGGAAATGGGATGCAGTGACTGAGGACAATGGGATGCAGTGACTGACGGCCATGGGATGCTGTGACTGATGGAAATTGGACGCAGTGACTGAGTGAAATGGGACGCAGTGACTGAGTGAAATGTAATTGCCGTGACTGTGGAAAGGAGATGCAGTGACTGAGGAAATGGCATGCAGTGACTGAGGGAAATGGGATGCAGTGACTGAGGGAAATGGGATGCAGTGACTGGGAAATGGGATGCAGTGACAGTGGGAAATGGGATGCAGTGACTGATGGAAATGGGATGCAGTGACTGAGGGAAATGGGATGCAGTGACTGGGAAATGGGATGCAGTGACAGTGGGAAATGGGATGCAGTGACTGATGGAAATGGGATGCAGTGACTGAGGGAAATGGGATGCAGTGACTGAGGGAAATGTGATGCAGTGACTGAGTGGAATGGGATGCAGTGACTGAGTGGAATGGGATGCAGTGACTGAGTGGAATGGGATGCAGTGACTGAGTGAAATGGGATGCAGTGACTGAGTGGAATGTGATGCTGTGACTGAGTGAAATGCGATGCAGTGACTGCGTGAAATGAGATCCAGTGGGGAATAAAATGGGATGCAGTGACTGGTGAAAATGAGATGCAGTGACTAAGGGAAAGGAAATGCAGTGTCTGTGGGAAATGGGATGCTGCGACTGAGGGTGATGGGATGCAGTGACTGAGGGTAATGGGATGCAGTGACTGATGGAAATGGCCGCAGTGACTGAGTGAAATGGGATGCAGTGACTGTGTGAAATGCGATGCAGTGTCTTAAGGAAAGGAAATGCAGTGTCTGAGGGGTATAGGATGCTGCGACTGAGGGAAATGGGATGTAGTGACTGACGGAAATGGGATGCAGTGTCTGTTGGAATGGGACGCAGTGTCAGAGTGAAATGGGATGCAGTGACTGAGGGAAATGGGATGCAGTATTTGTAGGAAGGAGAATGCAATCACTGAGTGAAATGTGATGCAGAGACTGAGGGGAAGGAGATGCTCTGACTATGGGAAATGGCATGCAGTGAGTGTGGGAAATGGAATGCATCGTCTGTGAGATACGGGAAACAGTGACTGATGGGAATGTGATGCAGTGACTGTGGTGAAGGAGATGCAGTGATTGAGTGAAATGGGATGCAGTGACTGAGTGAAATGTGATGCAGTGACTGCTTGAAATGGGATGCAGTGACTGAGGGAAACGTGATTTTGTCACTGAGTGAAATTGGATGCAGTCGCTCAGTGAAACGGGATGCATCACTGAGTGCAATGGGATGCAGTGACTGGGTGAAATGGGATGCAGTGACTGAGTGAAATCGGATGAAAGTGACTGAGGGAAATGGGATGCACTGACCGAGTGAAATGAGATGCAGTGACTGACGGAAATGGGATGCAGTGACTGAGGGAAATGGGGTGCATCATTTGTGGGAAGAAGGATGCAATCACTGACTGAAATGAGATGATGAGACTGAGGGCAAGGAGATGCTGTGACTATGGGAAATGGGATGCACTGAGTGTGGGAAATTGAATGCAGCGTCTGTGAGATACGGGAAACAGTGACTGATGGAAATGGGATGCAGTAACTGTGTTGAAGGAGATGCAGTGACTGAGTGAAATTGGATGCAGTGACTGCGTGAAATGCGATGCAGTGACTGAGTGAAATGTGATTCAGTCACTGAGTGAATTGGGATGCAGTCACTGAGTGAAATGTGATGCATCACTGAGTGAAATGAGATGCAGTGTCTGATTGAAATGTGATGCAGTGACTGAGGGAAATGGGATGCAGTGACTGAGGTACTGGGAAGTAGTGACTGAGTGAAATGCGATGCAGTGACTGAGTGAAATGCGATGCAGTGACTGAGTGAAATGCGATGCACTGACAGTGAAATGAGATACACTGACTGATGGAAATTGGATGCAGTGACAGAGCGACATGAGGTGCAGAGACTGAGTAAAATGAGAAGCATTGAATGCACTGTCTGTGAGATACGGGAAACAGTGACTGATGGAAATGGGATGCAGTGACTATGGTGAAGGGGATGCAGCGACTGAGTGAAATGGGATGCAGTGACTGCGTGAAAGGGGATGCAGTGACAGAGTGAAATGGGATGCAGTGACGGATGCAAATGGGATGCAGTGACTGAGTGAAATGGGATGCAGTGACTGACGGAAATGTGATGCAGTGACTGACGGAAATGTGATGCAGTGACTGAGGGAAATGGGATGCAGTGACTGAGGGAAATGGGATGCAGTGACTGAGGGAAATGAGATGCAGTGACTGAGGGAAATGAGATGCAGTGACTGAGGGAAATGAGATGCACTGACCTAGGGAAATGGGATGCAGTGACTGAGTGAAATGTGAAGCAGTCACTGAATGAAATGGGATGCACTGATTGTGTGAAATGGGATGCAGTGACTGAGGGAAAATGCGTTGCAATGACTGATGGAAATGGGATATAGTGACTGATGGAAATGGGATACAGTGACTGTGGGAAATGCGATGCAGTGACTGAGTGAATTGGAATGCAGTGACACACGGAAATGGGATGCCTTGGCTGACGGGAATGGGATGCAGTGATTGACGGAAATGTGATGCAGTGACTGATGGAAATGGGTTGCAGTGACTGAGAGAAATGGGATGCAGTGACTGAAGGCAATGAGATGCAGTGTCTGAGTGAAATGGGATGCAGTGATTGTGTGAAATGGGATGCAGTGACTGATGCAAATGGGATACATTGACTGAGGGAAATGGGTTGCAGTGACTGAGGGAAATGGGATGCAGTGCCTGAGTGAAATGAGATGCAGTGACTGAGGGAAATGGGATGCAGTGACTGAGTGAAATGAGATGCAGTGTCTGTTTGAAATTGGATCCTGCGACTGAAGTTAATGGAATGCAGTGACTGAGGGTAATGGGATGCAGTGACTGAGTGAAATGGGATGTAGTGACTGAGGGAAATGGGATGCAGTGTCTGAGTGAAATGAGATGCAGTGACTGATGTAAATGGCATGCAGTGAATGAGGGAAATGGGATGCAGTGACTGAGTGAAATGAGATGCAGTGTCTGTTTGAAATTGGATCCTGCGACTGAAGTTAATGGGATGCAGTGACTGAGGGTAATGGGATGCAGTGACTGAGGGTAATGGGATGCAGTGACTGAGGGCAATGGTATGCAGTGACTGAGGGAAATCGGATGCAGTGACTGGGAAATGGGATGCAGTGACAGTGGGAAATGGGATGCAGTGACTGATGGAAATGGGACGCAGTGACTGAGTGAAATGGGACGCAGTGACTGATGGAAAGGAGATGCAGTGACTCTGTGAAATGGGATGCAGTGATTGAGTGAAACGGGATGCAGTGACTGAGTGAAATGGGATTGCCGTGACTGTGGAAAGGAGTTGCAGTGACTGAGGAAATGGGACGCAGTGACTGAGTGAAATGGGACGCAGTGACTGATGGAAAGGAGATGCAGTGACTCTGTGAAATGGGATGCAGTGACTGAGTGAAATGGGATTGCCGTGACTGTGGAAAGGGGTTGCAGTGACTGAGGGAAATGAGATGCCGAGACTGAGTGAACTGGGATGCAGTGACTGATGGAAATGGAATGCAGTGACTGAGTGAAATGGGATGCAGTGACTGAGGGTAATGGGATGCAGTTACTGAGTGAAATAGGATGCAGTGACTGAGGGCAATGGGATGCAGTGACTGATGGAAATGGGACGCAGTGACTGAGTGAAATGGGACGCAGTGACTGATGGAAAGGAGATGCAGTGACTCTGTGAAATGGGATGCAGTGACTGAGTGAAATGGGATTGCCGTGACTGTGGAAAGGAGATGCAGTGACTGAGGAAATGGGACGCAGTGACTGATGGAAAGGGATGCCTTGACTGTGTGTAAAGTGAAGCATTGAGTGAAATGGGATGCAGTGGCTGTGTGAAATGGGATGCAGTGGCTGTGTGAAATGGGATGCAGTGGCTGTGTGAAATGGGATGCAGTGGCTGTGTGAAATGGGATGCAGTGGCTGTGTGAAATGGGATGCACTGGCTGTGTGAAATGGGATGCAGTGGCTGTGTGAAATGGGATGCACTGGCTGTGTGAAATGGGATGCAGTCACTGTGTGAAATGGGATGCAGTGGCTGTGTGAACTGGGATTCTGAGACTCAAGTGAATGGGATGCCGTGTCTGTGGGGAATGGGATGCAGTGACTGTGGTGAAGGAGATGCAGTGATTGAATGAAATGGGATGCAGTGACTGCTTCAAATGGGATGCAGTGACTGAGTGAAATGGGATGCAGTGACTGAGGGACATGGGATGCAGTGACTGAGGGACATGGGATGCAGTGACTGAGGGACATGGGATGCAGTGACTGAGGGACATGGGATGAAGTGACTGAGTGAAATGGGATGCAGTGATTGAGGGAAATTTGATGCAGTGAATGAGTTAAATGAGATGCAGTGACTTAGGGAAATTGGATGCAGTGACAGAGTGACATGAGCTGCAGTGTCTGATGGAAATGTGATGCAGTACCAGAGGGAAATGGGATGCGGTGACTGAGGTACAGGGAAGGAGTGACTGAGTTCATGGGGATGCAGTGCCCAAGCGGACTTGGGGTGCAGTGAGTGAGGGAAATGGGATACAGTGCCTGAGTGAAATGTGACGCGCTGACTGAGTGAAATCGGATGCAGTGACTGAGTGGAATGGGATGCAGTGACTGAGTGGAATGGGATGCAGTGACTGAGTGAAATGGGATGCTGTGACTGAGTGAAATGTGATGCAGTGACTGAGTGAAATGGGATGCAGTGAATGAGTGAAATGAGTTGCACTGACTGATGGAAATTGGATGCAGTGACAGAGTGACATGAGCTGCAGTCACTGAGTGAAATGAGAAGCATTGATTGCACTGTCTGTGAGATACGGGAAACAGTGACTGATGGAAATGGGATGCAGTGACTGTGGTGAAGGGGATGCAGCGACTGAGTGAAATGGGATGCAGTGACTGAGTGAAATGGGATGCAGTGACTGAGTGAAATGGGATGCAGTGACTGAATGAAATGCGATGCAGTGAATGAGTGAAATGAGATGAACTGACTGATGGAAATTGGATGCAGTGACAGAGTGACATGAGCTGCAGTCACTGAGTGAAATGAGATGCATTGTTTGATGGAAATGGTCTGCAGTAACTGACGGAAATGAGATGCAGTGACTGAGGGAAATTGGATGCAGTGACTGAGGGAAATGGGATGCAGTGACCGAGTGAAATGAGATGCAGTGACTGAGCAAAATGGGATGCACTATTTTTGGGAAGTAGGATGCAATCACTGATTGAAATGAGATGCAGAGACTGTGGGAAAGGAGATGCTGTGTCTATGGGAAATGGGATACATTGAGTGTCGGAAATTGAATGCAGCGTCTGTGAGATACGGGAACCAGTGACTGATGGAAATGGGATGCTGTGACTGTGGTGAAGGAGATGCAGTGATGGAGTGAATTGGGATGCAGTGACTGAGTGAAATGTGATGCAGTGACTGCGTGAATTGCGATGCAGTGACTGCATGAAATGCGATGCAGTGACTGCGTGAAATGGGATGCAGTGACTGCGTGAAATGGGACGCAGTGACTCAGTGAAATGTGATTCCATCACTGAGTGAAATATGATGCACTCACTGAGTGTACTGTGATTCAGCCACTGAGAAAACTGTGATGCAGTCACCGAGTGAAATGGGATGCAGTGGCTGAGTGAAATGGAATGCAGTGACTGACGGAAATGGGATGCAGTGACTGAGGGAAATGGGATGCAATCACTGAGTGAATTGCAATGCAAAGACTGAGGGAAAGGTGATGCTGTGACGATGGGAAATGGGATGCAGTGAGGGTGTGAAATTGAATGCAGCGTCTGTGAGATACGGGAAACAGTGACTGATGGAAATTGGACGCAGTGACTGTGGTGAAGGAGACGCAGTGATTGAGTGAAATGGGATGCAGTGACTGAGTAAAATACGATGCAGTGACTGAGTGAAATGTGATGCAGTGACTGCGTGAAATGGGATGCAGTGACTGTGGTGAAGGAGATGCAGTGACTGAGGGAAATGGGATGCAGTGACAGAGTGACATGAGCTGTAGTGTCTGATGGAAATGTGATGCAGTACCTGATGGAAATGGGATGCAGTGACTGAGGTACTGGGAAGGAGTGACTGAGTTCATGGGGATGCAGTGCCCAAGCGGACTTGGGGTCCAGTGAGTGAGGGAAATGGGATACAGTGCCTGAGTGAAATGAGATGCAGTGACTGAGGGAAATGGGATGCAGTGACTGAGTGAAATGAGATGCAGTGACAGAGAGAAATGGGATGCAGTGACTGTGGGACATGGGAAGCATTGACTGAGTGAAATGCGATGCAGAGACTGAGGGAAAGGAGATGCTGTGACTATGGGAAATGGGATTCAGTGAGTGTGGGAAATTGAATGCAGCGCCTGTGAGATACGGGAAACAGTGACTGATGGAAATGGAATGCAGTGACTATGGTGAAGGAGATGCAGTGACTGAGTGAAATGGGATGCAGTGACTATGGGAAATGGGATGCCTTGACTGACGGAAATGGGATGCAGTGATTGACGGAAATTGAATGCAGCCTCAGTGAGAAACGGGATACAGTGACTGAGTGAAATGGGATGCAGTGACTGATGGAATTGGGGTGCAGTGACCACATCAGTATTGGGTGATGATCCTGGCCAGGTGTTAGATTTCAAAGTCGTTGATCACCTTGGTGATAGCGATCACAATTCTGTTATGTTTACTTCAGTGATGGAAAGGGATAGGTGTACACCACTGTGCAAGAGTTATAGCTGGTGGAAAGGCAATTACGAAGAGATTATGCAAGATTTAGGGAGCATAGGATGGGGAAGGAAACTGCAGTGGATGGGCACAATAGAAATGTGGAGCTTATTCAAGGGAAAGCTCCTGTGTGTCCTAGGTAAGTATGTACCTGTCAGGCAGGGAGTAAGCTGAAGGGTGCGGGAGCCGTGGTTTACGAAGGAAGTGGAATCTCCTGGTCAAGAGGAAGAAGAATGCTTCTGTTACTTTCAGATGTGAAGGCTCAGTTAGGGTGATTGAGGGTTACAAGGTAGCCAGGAAAGACCGAAAGAGAGAGCTCAGAAGATCCAGGAGGAGACATGAGAAGTTGTTGGCGGATAGGATCAGGGTAAACCCTCAGGCTTTCTCTCGGTATTTAAGGAATTAAAGAATGACAAAAGTAAGATGAGGCCCAATCAAGGATAGTAGTGGTAAGTTGTGTGTGGAGTCAGATGAGATAGGGGAAGCGCTGAATGAATATTTTTCAACAGTATTCACTCTAGAAAACCACAATGTTGTCGAGGAGAATACAGACATACAGGCTACTGGACTAAGTGGGATTGAGGTTCACAAGGAAGAGGTTTTTGAAATCCTACAGAGGGTGAAGATAGCTATGTCCCCTGGGCCGGATGGGATTTATCCTCGGATCCTCTGAGAATCCAGGGAGGAGATTGCCGAGCCTTTGGCATTGATCTTTAACTCATCATTGTCTACAGGAATAGTGCCAGATGACTGGAGGATAGCAATTGTGGTTCCCCTGTTCAAGAAGGGGAGTAGAGACAACCCTGGTAATTATCGGCCAGTGAGCCTTACCTCAGTTGTCGGTAAAGTGTTGGAAAAGGTTCTGAGGGATAGGATTTACAATCATCTAGAAAAGAATAAATTGATTCGGGATAGTCAGCACGGTTTTGTGAAGGGAAGGTCGTGCTTCACAAACCTTATTGAGTTCTTTGAGAAGGTGACCAAACAGATAGATGAGAGTAAACCGGTTGATGTGGAGTATATGGATTTCAGCAAGGCGTTCGATAGGGTTCCCCATAACAGACTATTGTACAAAATGCAGAGGAATGGAATTGTGGGAGATATAGCAGTTTGGATCGGAAATTAGCTTGCTGAAAGAAGACAGAGGGTGGTAGTTGATGGGAAACGTTCATCCTGGAGACCAGTTACTGGTGGTGTACCGCAGGGGTGGGTGTTGGGTCCACTGCTGTTTGTCATTTTTATAAATGACCTGGATGAGGGCGTAGAAGGATGGGTTAGTAAATTTGCAGACGACACTAAGATCGGTGGAGTTGTGGATAGTGACAAAGGATTGGTTGCAGAGGGACATAGATAAGCTGCAGAGCTGGTCTGAGAGGTGACAAATGGAGTTTAATGCAGACAAGTGTGAGGTGATGCACTTTGGTAGGAGTAACCAGAACGCAAAGTACAGGGCTAATGGTAAGATGCTTAGTAGTATAGATGAGCAGAGAGATCTTGGTGTCCATGAACACAGATCCTTGAAAGTTGCCACCCAGGGTGACAGGGCTGTTAAGAAGGCATACAGTGTTTTAGCTTTGATTAATAGAGGGATCGAGTTCCGGAACCAAGAGGTTATGGTGAAGCTGTACAAAACTCTGGTGCGGCCGCACTTGGAGTATTGCGTACAGTTCTGGTCACCGCATTATAAGAAGGATGTGGAAGCTTTGAAAAGGGTGCAGAGGAGATTTACTAGGATGTTGCCTGGTATAGAGGGAAGGTCTGAGAATGAATGGCTGAGGGACTTGAGGCTGTTTTCATTCGAGAGAAGAAGGTTGAGAGGTGACTTAATTGAGACATATAAAATAATCAGAGGGTTAGATAGGGTGGATAGGGAGAGCCTTTTTCCTCGGATGGTGACGGCGAACACGAGGGGGCATAGCTTTAAATTGAGGGGTGAAAGATATAGGACAGATGTCAGAGGTAGTTTGTTTACTCGGAGAGTAGTAAGGGAATGGAACGCTTTGCCTGCAACGGTCGTAGATTTGCCAACTTTAGGTATATTTAAGTCGCCATTGGATAAGCATATGGGCGTACATGGAATAGTGCAGGTTAGATGGGCTGGAGATCGGCATGACAGGTCGGCACAAGATCGAGGGCCGAAGGGCCTGTACTGTGCTGTCATGTTCTATGTTCTATGGCTAGCTCTCCCTGTGCTCCGTGTGATTTAACTTCCCTCTTGGAGTACCGTGAGGAACCACCTTGAACGCCTTACTGAAGCCCGTATGCGTCCATCTTTCTGCCTTCGTCAATGCTCTTGATTACTACTTTAAAAAACTCAATCAAATTACATGAGTTATGATTTCCTGTGCACATGTGTCCTCGGATCCCATGGACTGTTTCCTGTTCTAACAGTCTTCAAATGGGGGATCTTGTCAAAAGCTTTGCTGATGCCCAAGTAGACTGTATCAAATGCATTGCCCTCATGCACACACCTAGTTAGCTCTTCAATCATAGATTCATAGAGTCATACAGCACAGAATGAGGACCTTCAGTCCCAATCATCTGTACTGATCAGGTGTCCCAAACTTAACCGGTCCCATTTGCCTGTGTTTGGTATCCGTCTAAACCTTTCCTAATTGTGTACCTGTCCAAATGTCTTTTAAATACAGCAATTTTATCTGCCTCGACCACATCTGTTGGCAGCTCCTTCCATTCACGAACCCCACCCCCCCCACCCCTTGTGGAAAGTTGGTTGAAAGTCAAAGCTGTGAATGTTAGAGATTCATCAACAAACCTCTTGCTGTCAACTGAAAGAAACCAGAGCTGATAAATCTCATTAGTAAACAAAATCATAGTTCTCCAGATTTAGTAACCATTATTTAGTAATTCCTCTTTTAATAGCTCTCACACAGTTGGCTGTCACTGAGGGGACTTCTCCTTGTACATTTCCTGCCATTAACCCAGTGCACTCTACAGGGACAGAAGACAGTAAAACTAAATAAAGAAACTCTAATTGAAAGAAAGAAGAATTATGGAAATGTCCTGCCCTCACCCCTTCTTTCCTCACAACCGCTCCCCACCCCTTTCACAAAGAACGATCAAACGAATGCTGTTGTAACATCTTACTTTGTTCCAATCCCAGTTTATTTGTTGCTGAAACAGACTTTCTTGCTATTGGTCCCTTTGCACTTAATTATTCCAATGCACCCTGCGCACCTCCCGCTTTCTATTCTCGACAAAATCAGGGTCTTCTGCTGTTTATGTTAACCGTTCATAGCACATCCTGTGCCCCTTGACCTGCATCAATTCCAAGTTCAGCAAATCCTCAATTTTAATATTAATTAATAAACTCTAGTTTCGGTTTCAAATCCCTCCACGGTCTTGAATCCCTCCCCTAATCTCTGTAATCCCCTCCAGTCTCCTAGTTTTCAGAGCTATCCACAGTATTACACTAACTCATTCCTGAACATCTCCAGTTGTAGTTAGCTCACAGGTGGCATTGCTGTGAGCTGCCAAGGTACTAACACTGGAATTTCTTTCCTCAACCACTCTGTCCCTCAACCAGTTATTCCTCATTTCGTACACTGAGCATGAGTGACCTGCAGTGAGGTCTCAAGGAATTGGTGCCAGTTCACCAGAGGATGAAGTCACACTCCATTTCAGCTACAGGGGATTCAGATGAGAACTGCAATGGGGATGGGGTGGCCGACAGAAGAGGGATTGGTGCATTGGCAGGTTAGAAAGCCTGCCATTAATGTCACGGAGCATGAAAGACTCTGGCTTCAATCTGGCGCAGTGTTTGGAACCCATCCACTCCAGCACTGAGTTGTGGCCAACCTGATGGGAACAGTTACAGACTGAGTCATGATTGGTATCTCTGCTCCAGAAAAAGCAGAAGCTGTTGTGGTACAGTCGTGGGTGGGCCCTTCTGGAGCTCGAGTTACTCAGGATAAACACAATAAAAATCATCAGCTTTCACCTGCAGTGCCACAGTCACAGGGATCGCACTCTGTGGGAGCATTAAGCAAGAAAAAGGCACCTATAATACTGGTATGAAGGAAATAAATGAGGGCAGTTGATATTTGCATGCATTATGGCATAGATTGTTCAACATTATTGTTTTGAAATATCGATATTGTGATGGCATTTACTGTTGTTTGTAGACAAGTGGTGCAGTGGGAGTCAACAGCCAAGGAGAGGGAAGGTTCAGCCTTGTTAGTGGAATTTGAGCTTACATTTACCTGTATTACAGTTGGTCGAGTGGATCACAGAAAGTCTGGCAACAAAAAAGCTGCAATGGTTACCTCGTCACTGCTTCCAACTCCTCCTCTTTCTCAGCTGGTGCCCGATCACTGGCAGCGACAGCGTACCCTCATGATGCCAAGGTTGGAGACTATCAAGAATGATGACGACACCGGCCCTTCTCTGTACTGCAGGACTGCCCCAGAGTGCTCCAGGCAGCAGAAACAACATTGAACTACTCCAGTGGTCTGCACCATTACATTTCCTGTGGTACTTTATGCAGCCCCTCTGAGTGTGTAATACACACTCCCATATGGACCACGTCATCAAACAAAGGCTCTTGTCACCTCCTCATTACTTCAAGTTGTTCAAATGAGGATGGCAGGGCAGAATATTGAAGAATTATTCCAAAGTCTTCTGTTCAGTATCCTGCTGCTCTCTGACAAGGAAAACTGAAATGTACTTGATTTTCATGTAATTTTGATTCCCATTACAGGTCCTTATGGGAACAGGAAAAATGACAAGCTGGAAAATTTTGCAAGTAATCTTTGGGCCAGCCTGGAATCTTCCCATCCTCTGGCCATGACCTTGTGACCCTGCTTGGAGGTTGTACTTACAGTTTCAGAAGTGATCAATTCCAGTGAGGATGTCTGTACTAAGGTGAAAGCTCACGCACAGTTCTTCACGACGGGAAAAATGGCTCCATTCAGACTCTGGAGATTCAGGTATCCCACTGAGAATCGTTGTCTCCTTCATCATTCACCTTATTCCAGTCACCTGTCCTGCTCTGTGTGATTTCTGTCCATTCTCTCAGTCATGCTTGTCTGAGGGGATAGCCACTACTGTAGCCCTGTTGTTGACTTGTGCAGTATCCTCACAGTCAGGGAATGCTTCCCCATTCCTGAGAGATTTCAGCTGGCTTAAACAGCTCTGAAAACCACGAAACACTTTTACAAGAGTCAGCGGAAATCCACTTGCATCTAACCTGTAAGTAGTTGGTGATATCTCTATCCTCACTGCACTGGATTAAGAGAGGATTGTAACTGGAATACTGAGGTCAAAACATATACCATTAGCATCCAAGCAGCATTACGCATACTTCCATCAGAATGTGAATCAGATGACAGGGATTATACCTAGCACTTGGAGAACTGACAGAAACCCCAGGTTACCTTGTCAGGAAAGTTCCAGTGAATGAAGTGCCAACCGAGCACTTACCATTCGGGGGCAGTCTGTGGCTAAAACCCCACTCACTGAGAGATGCTGGCCAAACAGAGACTAGTGCCTCGCCATTGCAGGTGGTGCCACCAGGAAGGGTGGCTGATGCTGGTACTGCAATTAATCCAATGCTATTAGTGAGTCATGAACAAATTGGGGTCGTGGGAGAGGTTTTCTGGCCAGGGAATCAGGAGGTTGTAAGACAAGGTAGTCAGGTGCTATCTGTTTGCCATCGCTACTAATATGGCATGGCGGATCAATGGTTAGCACTGCTGCCTCACAGCTCCAGGGACCCAGGTTCAATTCCAACCTCAGGTGACTGTCTGTGTGGAGTTTGCACATTCTGTATATGTCTGCATGGGTTTCCTCTGGGTGCTCCAGTTTCCTCCCACAGTCCAAAGATGTGCAGGTTAGATGGCTTGGCCATGCTAAGTTGCTAAGAGTGTCCAGGTATGTGTGGGTTAGGTGGGTTATAGTGGAATGGGTGTGGGTGGAATGCTGCAAAGGTCAATGTTGGGTCAAAGGGTCTGATTGTACACTGTAGGGATTCTATAATTAAGAGTTTTACTTCTCAAACTTTCTGTGTGATATTTGTTCAGCCTAAGTTATTAATTGCCCACTCAGGGGCGTAAAGACCATTTACCAGCCTTCCCAATCGAGACTGCATCAGGGTAAAACTTGAAAGACAGTCAGGTCCGTACTTACACTCTCCAGCTCAAACCCCGCATAAAGAGAGGGGTGTTAAATTCTACCCGTCATGTACAAAATCCAGCACCTACGTGATTGCCTGCAAAAATGCCATCCATCACTGCCCACAACAGAAGAGTGAACCTGGCAGAAACGCAGAATTGCTACAACGCAGAAGGAAGACATTCAGCCCATCATACTTGCCAAGCTCTCTGAGCACTCTAATTTAAGGCCAATCTTCTACCTTTTTCCAAAAACCCTGCATGTATTTTTTTTTCTGTTTAAGTAACCATCCCTCTTGCGTGCCTTCGCTGAATCTGCCACCACCACATTTCCGGGCAGTGGATTCCAGGCCCAGATCACTCACTGGCTGAATAAAGTATTTTTTCTCACTGCCCATTTGCTTCTTTTGTTAGCATCTTTGAAACTGTGCCCTCTGGTTCTAGATTCATTTTAGGAGTGGGAACATTTTATTCCTAGATAACAAGGTGTAGAACTGGATGAAGAGCTTTCTGAACTTTCTTCCGAAAAATGAAGAAGGGTCTAGGCCTGAAATGTCAGCCTTCCTGCTCCTCTGATGCAGCTGGGCCTGCTGCGTTCATCCAGCTCAGCACCTTGTTATCTCAGATTCCCCAGCATCTGCAGTTCCTACTATCTCTGAAGCATTTTATTCCTATCTGCTTTCTCCTGAGCACTCATGGTTTTGGAAAGTTTCTATCAAGTTTCCAAGGAAAGCAGTCCCAGTACCTTGAAAAAATCCTCATAACTGAGTTTCTCATCCCTGAGAATCATTCTCATAAATGGAGGCGTTGTGACAACATCACTGGACTAGTAATCCGGAGATTCAGGTAATCAGAATCAACTTTCACCATGACGCATGTTTGAATCCAATTTCAATTTAAAAACAACACCCAGGAATGAAAGTCTAATGGCGCCCATGAAATGGACCAACGACTGTGCTGTACATTTCTATGACTCTATGTCTCATAACAGGTCGCAGTACATTGGAGTTTTGTGTCATCTGCACAGTACAATGTTGTCCCCTGCACACCCAAGCCGAGATCATTTATGTCCGTATCAGGAAAGCAAGGGTCTCAATACCAGCCTCAGGGGAACTCCACAACAAACATCCTCTCAATCAGAAAAACACCCATCACACTCTCTTTCTTGTGATCAGAGATAATGGGAACTGCAGATGCTGGAGAATCCAGGATAACAAAGTGTGTAGCTGGATGAACACAGCAGGCTGAGCAGCATCTCAGGAGCACAGCAGCTGACGTCAGCTTTGGTGCTCCTGAGATGCTGCTTGGCCTGCTGTGTTCATCCAGCTACGCACTTTGTTATATTACACTCTCTTTCTTATCCCTCAGACAATTTTGGATCCCTTTCATTCTGAGATTTTCTTCAAAAATTGTACAAAATGCTTTTGGATAGCCCATGCACAGCACAACAGCATCTTTGTCCTTTTCAACCTTCTCTGTTACCTGCGACTATCTCAAGCATCCAAATGATGTGGGCAAGTGGATACTGACGTTATTGGATCTTAAGACACGGAAAATAACTCATTGATAATGTGGTATCCCAAATTAGAACCATCAGAGATTTACATGTCGGTGATAATTTACGCACATGAGAGGGGTGCAGACACTTAGAGCCATTCAGCCGCTAGGTGAAAACATTTCCGAGTTAATTGCCACCCTGCGCAGAGTGCACATACAAATCTTGATGACAAGCATGACCCCAAGTCAGACAGCATCATTAGCATTGCTTCCAGATTAAAAATAACCCAGGGAGAACAAGACACTGCCTTTCAGACAGGTGTGGAGATAATTCCCAAATAACTAGCTTGATCCCAGACCACAGATGGGATGTACAATTATGGATTGACCAGATAAGGAACCAGCCAGGGTGCTCAATGATAACTGGTTAACATGGCGGGGAAGGGAGTGAAAAAATAACGAGACGTGCTCATCGGAATTGAGCTGTATTTGTGTGTTAAGTATAATTGAAGGGGCGTAAGAAGTGGGAGAGGGCTGTGGTGGCGGGTGGAATGATTGATGGAAGCCGCATTTGCTTCTTGTCCAAGTTTAATTCACTTCCGGAGACGCCGGTATTATTTTCAAATTGGCGCTATTTGCAGCGTAAAATTGCAATCGCCAAATGTTATGCTGACTCCTGAGACAGCAGGTTGGCAACCCCCAGTGAAAAGGGACCAGGTACCAACGCTGCATCACCTTGCAGTTCTTAATCCAGGATGATGGAGAGTTTGGAACAGTCCCGGCCAAGTTGAAGTTACAGCATCCATTTCCATCAGTTAATATTGTGACGAGCATAATGTTTAAATGTGCAGTTTCACCTGTTCAATTCTTGTCTATCGACCAAGAAATACAGATATTGCAATGGTGGGAAGGATTAGCGGGATGTGAGAAAGCAAAGCGGTGTTATTTTCAGAAAATGGTTACAAACCAGAGATTTTAAAAGGATTAGTTCCACCCCTTTCCCACCCCACCCCACCCCCAACACGCACTCTTTGGTAGGGGTTTCCTTTAAGAGCGCTTCCAGAAATAAACCTGCCTTGGCCCAGGTTCTGTCCTATTTGGTATGAGAGGGATGTGATGATTTGGTTCCTGTACAATCTTCCTCCGCCATGCGGCAGGGTAGGAGCATTGAAAGCAGATCTCAGCTCTTGTGGAGAGAGAGAGAGAGAGAGAGAGAGCGCGTGAGGCAGCGGCTGCGAAACGCGATGGGAGTCAGGACGGACTGAAGAACCATGGCATCGCCGCTGTGTACTTAGTGCAGCCACCAGGCTCTCGGGGGAGGACAGCAAGGAGAATTTTGTGTTGTCCTTTTTATTTGCAATAATCCGGGGTGGGGAAGGGGAGAGAGAGCTGAGATAATGGGAACTGCAGATGCTGGAGAATTCCAAGATAATAAAATGTGAGGCTGGATGAACACAGCAGGCCAAGCAGCATCTCAGGAGCACAAAAGCTGACGTTTCGGGCCTAGACCCTTCATCAGAGAGGGGGATGGGGAGAGGGAACTGGAATAAACAGGGAGAGAGGGGGAGGCGGACCGAAGATGGAGAGTAAAGAAGATAGGTGGGGAGGTAGGGAGGGGATAGGTCAGTCCAGGGAAGACGGACAGGTCAAGGAGGTGGGATGAGGTTAGTAGGTCGATGGAGGTGCGGCTTGTCGGGGGGAGGAAGGGATGGGTGAGAGGAAGAACCGGTTAGGGAGGCAGAGACAGGTTGGACTGGTTTTGGGATGCAGTGGGTGGGGGCGAAGAGCTGGGCTGGGCTGGTTGTGAGGTGCAGTGGGGGGAGGGGACGAACTGGGCTGGTTTAGGGATGCTAAATCTCCCCTTCCCCCACCGCATCCCTAAACCAGCCCAGTTCGTCCCCTCCCCCCACTGCACCACACAACCAGCCCAGCTCTTCCCCTCCACCCACTGCATCCCAAAACCAGTCCAACCTGTCTCTGCCTCCCTAACCTGTTCTTCCTCTCAGCCATCCCTTCCTCCCACCCCAAGCCGCACCCCCAGCTACCTACGAACCTCATCCCACCTCCTTGACCTGTCCGTCTTCCCTGGACTGACCTTTTCTCTCCTCTCCACCTTCGGTCCGCCTCCCCCTCTCTCCCTATTTATTCCAGTTCCCTCTCCCCGTCCCCCTCTCTGATGAAGGGTCTAGGCCCGAAACGTCAGCTTTTGTGCTCCTGAGATACTGCTTGGCCTGCTGTGCTCATCCAGCCTCACATTTTATTATTTTAGGAGAGAGAGCTGTTTTGGTTTGTGATACAAGAGACGAGGCTGTCTATGCCTTTCACCCATCGGTAGCTCTCCTCCTGTCCCTGCCTCTATGCACACACTCTGCCAGGCATAGTCTTCCTCCCTCTGTGTGTGTGTGTGTGTGTGTGTGTGTCTCTCTCTCTCGCTTCAGCTCCTAAAACCTAAGATGCATCGGATATAAAAACACGCACATAAACACACACACGCGCACACACACATCAACAAGCCATGGAGAAAGATCAGGAATTACTGCAAGCTGTCAAAACCGAAGATGTAGCTGCAATGCAGAAGCTGTTGCAAAGGCCGAAACAAGGCAAAGCGAGTGAGTACCCTTTACACACCGTTCCATTGGCTGATGTGAATGTGCCTGCGTTTTTTTGTGTGTGTGTGTTTTGCAAATGTCCTGTTATTGTGGAGTAGGAGGGGAGGGAGTTTGGTCTGTTGTTCAATATGGGCTCTCCTATCTTGACCGATGCTGTTAGTGACTCTTGATACAGTGCAATCGGTGGGAATGTAGCATTAGCCTGAATAGTGCGTTCTCTCTCCCTCAGACAGCTCCCCTGCATCCATTAGCTTCACAAGCCGGCGCTTTCTGCTCCTAACAGCGCAGATTGGACGTTGAGGATAGATAAGGTCAATACTGGGAATCCGAGATTCCCTATCAACCGGGCAAGAGATTGCAGATGGTTTGTAGCGAATCCACGGTTGAGATACAACGCACAGAATCAGTTCGTATAAGGGGAAAGGTGGTTCTGGAGGTTTGCACTGTTCTGTTTCGGCAAAAAAAGTGCCCGACCAGAGAATATCAGGCCAGTGACTAAGATGGTTAAACAGCTAATTCTAGTGGAAAGCTGTCAAGAAGGTAATAGCTCAGAGTCTCGCTTCTGAGGAAGTGCAAACTGGAGATCTTGTTTGACCCACTCTGTGCAGGTTGTTGTTGCTGTGTTGCAAAGAGAGCCTAGAGACGTGAGGGGGGACTTGGATGTGACAAATGCAGTGACTCCACACCCGGGCAGTGGTTGGGCAACATGATTCGGACCCCGTTAGCTTGCAGCCCTCTGACGCTGTTCCCTTACTGCCGGATGCTCACTGGCTCGCACGCCCCAAACAACCGGGGCTATTTTAAATTTAACCCCTTGATTGATGGGCTGACAAGTGCCTGTTGATGACAAAGCAATAGATGCTGCAGATCTGGTAATTAGAAGCAGTTTTGCTGGGAGACGCTTTAATTGATAGATTTCAATTCTAAAATTAACCAGGATTAAACGGGGGAGACCTCGAGCTGGCTGATCTATGATGTAGTAATAACAGTATTTTCGGAAAGATTGTCTGAGACGCAGGAGTGATGTCTCTCCCAGCTATCCTGGCTGCATGGAGGAGGAAAAGGCAACCCTTTCCGAACAAGGCACAGTGAGGATTTCTGAAACATTTATGTATCGCTTAACTGGAAACTTGATAATGTACGCCACAATGTGGGAGGGGGAATCTTATTCAGTTCGATATTTGCCTAAAGCTTCACTCCAGATATTTTGTTAAAAATAAAAGAATAATGGGATTTGAAGGGTACACTGCGAGTAAATCGTGGGAAAATGTTAATTTATTTTGATGTGACTTGCTCCTACATGAGTAAAACATATTGTGATTAAGGATGATGGAATAAACTAAAAGCATTATTTGCCAGGATGAGATTCTGTCATAGTCTGGAGATGCGCTGCTCTGCTATCCAGTTATGAAGAGCTGCTGTAGTTGTGTTCTACAAGACTCCAATTGTTGGATGCAGTGGAAGTCTTTCAGGAGAAGACACCATGTCCCTTTTAAAAATAGTTTCTTACTGATTTATCATGTCACACACAGTACTTTGATTTGTAATTTTCTGGCTTATTCTCTGGTGTTGAGAACCTTTGTGGGTTGACCCTCCCTTTGACCTCATGATCCCTGTTGAGTTTAGATTTTGAATGCGTGGCCTGTGCATTTGTTGGATTTCTCTCTATTGGTTCTCTAAGTTCACTGACTGAATGCAACACTGTATCAATGTTTACCAATAATGATCATATCTGTGATGATGATGCTATTTTCCTTGGGACAGATAATGAAAATCTCCATGCTTCACAAAGTCTGTCTTCGTGTCTATTGGTGCTCCATAATTGGTGACCATGCCTTCAGCTGACAATGCCTTAAGCTCTGGAATTTCTTCCATAAACCTCACCACTCCTTTACCACCCCCCCCCCCCACCGACCATGTTCTCCTTTACATTATCGGTTATAAAATACCAGAGCGGTTACCTGTGTTGATATCGCCAGTGTCACGTTTGATTAGATCATTCCTCCTATGAAATATTGTGAGACATTTTACTTTTACCAATGCAAGATGCATACATGCTGTTGTTATTAGACAATAAGTCGAGGTGGGAGGGTGCGGTATCATTGGGATTTAAATGGCTGGAGAGGCCTAACGCCAAATACCCAGCAGGTAGCTGTGTTGGGGCTGGGTTTGAGGGTGGGGTGGCAGATGGTGACTGTCTCTTCTAAATTAGCCCATGCTCCCATTAGAGGATCATATGTAATGCCTTGCTTATCACCAGTCTTCAAAATTCTGACAACACCCCAACTCCCCAACATATCCTCACTAGGGCCTACCAATTCTTCTCACTTGGTGAGCTGAATCTGGAACAATTGTCTAAGTCCCAAGTGCAATACCAGTCATGATCACGTCTTCTGGTGGTGCTGCTGGTACAGTGCTGGAATGCTGCCAATCTCTTACTGGCCTGAATCTCTCTGAGGCAGGACATCTTCATGTATAAGCGGAGCAATCAACCCATCAGATGGTTGCAGAGCTTGGCAGACTTCCCCACCTCTGTGCTTTTGTCAAAGAGGTGGGGAACCCAGAGTCTTGTGTCATTCAGCCCTGAGGCAGTTGACCCTTACTTGCCTTCTGAAGTAGTATAGCAAATAGTTCATAAAAATGGGCAATAAAATGGTGACTTTGCCAGCATAATCCACATAATTAGAACTTTTCTTTATTAAATTGGGAACTCTGTGTGGTGTGTGCAATGCTAATGGAAGTACAGATCCTGGCTAAGCCCAGTGTTCTGTCTCCACCTCCCATGATAATACAAGGTACTGACTGATTGGTTTCTTGGCTGAGACTGTGGTCACTTAGTTGGCAGCCAAAAACACGAAGCAGTGTTTTTAGGAGAGGATGAGACTAAATATTTAGAGTGTCGAGAGGGTCCATAAAGTTTTGCAACTGAAGACATAAAAGCTGCTAGAGTTTAAAAATAACTTGGATCTGTATTTGAACTAACATTACTGTAGAGGGCCAAGAGCTGGAAAACAGGATTCAACTTGATAGTTTTAATTTGGCTGGCAAAGATGCGCTGGGCCAAATGCTCTCCTTCCATTGCTGCAAATTTCCACGATACTCCAAAATCATGTCAAAGATTTCTGAAGAAGGGTTTTGGCTTGAAACATCAGCCTTCCTGCTCCTCTGATGTTGCTTGGCCTGCTGTGTACATCCAGCTGTACACCTTGTTATCGCTATTGTAGAGCATCTATGTGTCCCACTGTTATTTTACTATCGTGCCAGATGTGTAGTACATGATTTCTCTGCAAGTTGGTATGACAAATTAAAATGATGAGACATTTTTATTCTCTTAATGATAAAACTCAAAATTCCAACTGCACCTATGTCAACTCCTGTGCTGTAACATGTCTTTACAGATTGAAAGGTGCATTTTATTTCAGTTGGGATGATTCTTGGATTTCTGCCAGACTTCAGCAGTTTGAGGTTTGCTGTGACAATTCCATGCCTTTTGACCTTCAACACAATCACAATGAAAATGACGTGGAAATTACAATATGGATACTGTGTGTGTGTGTGTGTGTGTGTGTGTGTGAGTACCTTGTGATATTTGATATAATCATTTGATATAATCAGTGGCATTACTTTGGAGAGGTTTTGGTCTCCCCTTTGAATATTGAAGTATAATGTAAAGCTCTTCCAGAAGTTTCGCTAATGACATAGAGCATCAGTCTGATGAAAACCTACCTCTTCCCCTTGCTACTATCCACTTGTTATTGCTGTATCAGTTTCTGAGACATGCCTTAGAATCCATTAAAGACGTGAATAAAGGCAAACAGTTGCCACTCACTCTAACCAACGTTTTTGTATAAAGATTTTACCCTCTACATGGACATGAGTCTTAATCCCATGTGCCCACTCTGTTCCAGTGAATGCTTTATTCATCCTTACTTTGACCACTTGCTTAACCTATTCCTAAATATTGACTTGGCTGCCTGTTCAGTCATTAATTCTGGTTGCACGTTTTGAACTCTATGTGTTTGATGCAGCAGTTGGAAACAAGGGCTTGTGCTGCTTTAGTTATACCATCAATAGAGACTTTAAATAGTCATTAAAGAAAGGAAGAACTGGCACTGAATAAATTACCTGGGGTTTTTTTGTATTCATTCTTAGAATGGAGCTGCTGCTGGCTGGCCAGTATTTATTGCCCACTCATAGCTGCCCTTGACAAGGTGTTGGTGAGCTGCCTTCTTGAACCATGGCTTGGAGGGCAACTTGCAGGTGGTGGTATTCCCATAAATTTGCTGCCCTTATCCTTCTAGATGGTAGTATTTATGAAAGTGTTGGTTTCTAAAGAGCCTTGGTGAATTTATGCAGGGGATTTTGTAGATGATGTGCACAGCTGCTACTTCCCATCACTGGTGGAGGGAATGAATTTTTCTCGCTGTTGCTTTGTTAACTGTAGCAGCTTGCTGTGCCTAAATTGACTGCTGCATTTCCTGACATTGCAATAGTGACTACACTTCCAAAATATGAATACTGCTGAGAAAAGGCATATTTTGCTCCAGTTTTTCAACTTGCACTTAACAGGACAATTCACATCAAATACAATGTAAAAGGATCAACTATTATAGTAAATAAGAAGTGAGTCCTGGTGTTTTCCCTGTGGAAACAGCTCAGAGTCCACTGTAATTGCTTTATTCATCTTTACTTCAACCATTTGCTGTACCTGTTCCTAAATATTGATGTGGTTCCACTTCCAAATGAATCAGCACTCTCTTTGTGTACAGCTTTTCCCTTCACTTCTTGCAAATTGCCCCAATAAGTGCAAGATGAAAAGGATAAACAAAATGTATTTTTTTCAAGTTCTGTATTACCAACTGATGACTGCCAAAATACTTCATTGGCTGTAAAGTGCTTTGGAATGTCCTGAGGCCATGAAAGGGAAGAAAGAGAAGGCTTTCTTTCTTAACATTGTGCATTTCACAGCTTTAGGATATCCCAAACAACTTCTGGCCAAGAGAATAGTTGAGAATTGGAGTCACTGTCGTAACGTGGAAACACGGCAGTCCATTTGTGCACAGTGAGATCTCACAAACGGCAACATCACAGTGACCAGAAAACCCCTTCAGTAATATCAGTTCAGAGCTTAGTATTGACCAAAACACCAGGATAACTCTGCTTGACAACAGAGGCATTACATTACCTGAGAGGGAATACGAGTATTTAACAACTAGACACCTGAAGCCACAATTTCAATGGGTAGAGTGTTGGTTCGAATGGTATCATCCAAAGGTCAGCACCTCCAACAATGGAGCACTGGGTATGTTAGCCTAGATTTTCTTCTCAGGTCTATAGATCCTGACTTGAACAATGACATTCTGTCTTAACGGTTGGAGTGAAACCCACTGAGCTGCAGCTAATATAGAACATAGAACATAGAACATAGAACAGTACAGCACAGAACAGGCCCTTCAGCCCACAATGTTGTGCCGACCATTGATCCTCATGTATGCACCCTCAAATTTCTGTGACCATGTACATGTCCAGCAGTCTCTTAAATGACCCCAATGACCTTGCTTCCACAACTGCTGCTGGCAACGCATTCCATGCTCTCACAACTCTCTGCGTAAAGAACCTGCCTCTGACATCCCCTCTATACTTTCCACCAACCAGCTTAAAACTATGACCCCTCGTGCTAGCCATTTCTGCCCTGGGAAATAGTCTCTGGCTATCAACTCTATCTATGCCTCTCATTATCTTGTATACCTCAATTAGATCCCCTCTCCTCCTCCTTTTCTCCAATGAAAAGAGACCGAGCTCAGTCAACCTCTCTTCATAAGATAAGCCCTCCAGTCCAGGCAGCATCCTGGTAAACCTCCTCTGAACCCTCTCCAAAGCATCCACATCTTTCCTATAATAGGGCGCCCAGAACTGGACGCAGTATTCCAAGTGCGGTCTAACCAAAGTTTTATAGAGCTGCAACAAGATCTCACGACTCTTAAACTCAATCCCCCTGTTAATGAAAGCCAAAACACCACATGCTTTCTTAACAACCCTGTCCACTTGGGTGGCCATTTTAAGGGATCTATGTATCTGCACACCAAGATCCCTCTGTTCCTCCACACTGCCAAGAATCCTATCCTTAATCCTGTACTCAGCTTTCAAATTCGACCTTCCAAAATGCATCACCTCGCATTTATCCAGGTTGAACTCCATCTGCCACCTCTCAGCCCATCTCTGCATCCTGTCAATGTCCCGCTGCAGCCTACAACAGCCCTCTACACTGTCAACGACACCTCCAACCTTTGTGTCGTCTGCAAACTTGCTGACCCATCCTTCAATACCCTCATCCAAGTCATTAATAAAAATTACAAACAGTAGAGGCCCAAGGACAGAGCCCTGTGGAACCCCACTCACCACTGACTTCCAGGCAGAATATTTTCCTTCTACTACCACTCGCTGTCTTCTGTTGGCCAGCCAATTCTGTATCCAAGCAGCTAAGTTCCCCTGTATCCCATTCCTCCTGACCTTCTGAATGAGCCTACCATGGGGAACCTTATCAGATGCCTTACTGAAATCCAAATACACCACATCCACAGCTCGACCCTCATCAACTTTTCTAGTCACATCCTCAAAAAACTCGATAAGGTTTGTAAGGCATGACCTACCCCTCACAAAGCCGTGTTGACTGTATTTGATCAAGCCATGCTCTTCCAGATGGTCATAAATCTTATCCCTCAGAATCCTTTCTAACACCTTGCAGACGACAGACGTGAGACTTACTGGTCTATAATTGCCGGGGATTTCCCTATTTCCTTTCTTGAAGAGAGGAATTACATTTGCCTCTCTCCAGTCCTCAGGTACGACTCCAGTGGAGAGCGAGGATGCAAAGATCTTCGCAAGTGGCGAAGCAATTGCATTTCTCGCTTCCCAAAGCAGCCGAGGACAAATCTGGTCCTGGCCTGGCGACTTGTCAATCTTAATGTTTGACAAAATTTTCAGCACATCAGCTTCGTCTATCTCTATCCATTCCAGCATGCACACCTGCTCTTCAAAGGGTTCATATCCAATGATTGATCTGTATAGTGAGTGAAAGGAAAATGGTGTAAACACCACACTGTGCAGCCTGCTCTCATTCACTCACTCGGAGCAAATTTTCAGAAACTTGCCAGTAGATAGTGAGTGCACCTTCTTATTAAGCTGCTGCTTGTAGCCGCTCCTGCCAGGAGACCTGCTGTCATGGTGTGCCAATTCTGTCTGTCTTATGCCACCCTCATACATCGGTTGTGGTTTGTTGGCAGCCATTCTGTGACACCACTCTGTGACCTGTTCCTGGGAAGATAGGGTTCTCCTGTGAGGAAAGGTTGGATCTGTACCAGTTGGAACTTAGAAGAATGAGAATTGATCCTATGGCAATATATAAAATCCTGAGGGGACTTGATACATTGTGTACAGGGAAAATGTTTCCTCTCGTGAGGGAATCTCAAAAAAGGGGATACAATTTAAGAACAGGAGGTCTTCTTTCTATGATGGAGACGAGGAGGATTTCCATCAGAGGGGTATGGGTCTGTGGAATTCTCTTCCCCAAAAAGTATTGGCGGCTGTACCATTGACTTTATTCTAGGTTGAGTTAGATGGTTTTTTGATAGATGTGGGAGACGAGGGCTTGGGGAAAAGGGACAGAGGGGCTTGAGTCCACAAGCAGATCAGCCACTGAATGGTGGAGCAGAGTTAAAGGGCTGAATGGCTTTCTGTTGCTCTCAAATGACATGTTCCTATATTCCGTTCTAACATCCATCATCCAACTGCACATAGGTTGACCCCTCTTCCTGCTGCTGTCCAGAATCTCTTAGCTTGTAAGCTCAGATCAAATAGCCAAAGTTGTGACTCTTTTTTTCTGGGTGTCACTTATTAAACTTGGAGAGAGGAAAAAGGAGTATATGAGTACCTTTTGTTCTTCTCATTTTAGATTCAATCTTTTTATAATATTTCTGAGAACTGCTTGAGAAACAGAGTCATAGAATCATACAGCATGGAAACAGACTCTTCAGTCAAACCAGCCCGTGCCAAACATATTTTCGAGCTAAACTAGTCCCACCTGCCTGCTCCTGGTCCATAACTCTCCAAATCTTTCCTGTTCATGTACGATTCTAAGTGTCTTTTAAGTGTTATAGCATCTAACTCAGGAAATGAATAGTTTTTTTGTGGGTGCATGTGGAATGTACTGTATCATGGTGAGGGAAAGTAAAAGGTGTATTCAGATTGAGGAAATGAATGCTGGCCTGAACAGAATTGGTTGCTTTGTATGGCCTTATTGATTTTGCTTGCCTCTCGTACCTTGTCGTAAAACTGCTTATAACTTCAAGGAAGGCGAATAGCAATTGCTGTGGGTTTTGCAGAACACATTGTAAGTACATACAGATTTATTTTTTAAAAAAGCTATTAAACCAAAGAAATGGAATTGCACAATAAATCAGAAAGTAATGTGGCAGCCTAGCTGCTTGTTGAAGCACTTAGACTTTGTATAGATGGCTTTGTGCTTTGCCATCCACTTTCCACAATGGTTAAAATCATAAAATTGTACAGCACAGAATGAGTCCATTCAATCCATTATGCCTGGGTTGACTGGCGGAAAGAGATTTCTGATCTGCCCCACTTCCCAGTCTTTTCTCTGCACCACTGCAAATATTTCCCATTTTAAACTACTTCATTCCTCCTGCCTCAGAGCATCTTGCTTTCATTGTGCTGCTTGGGTTGGCCTAGAAACACTATTGGCAAAGTGGGTGGCAAGAGAGGTGATTCATTCTGAATGCCTCTTTTTAAAATATTATTTATTTATTGAATGTGGGCATCACTGATACGGGGCCAGCATTAATTGCTCATGAGCAGATGCTCCTGAGCTGCCTTCCAAAACCACAGTATTCCCAAAGCGATGATAAGGAGGGAGCTGCAGAATTCTCAATCAGTAAAGATGATGGAATGGCAACATTTTCATGTCAGCATTGTGTGTACATCCGAAGATTGGAGGGAAACTGAGAAGTGATGCCCCCATGTGCCTGCTGTCCTTGCCCTGCTGGTTGGTAGATGTTGTGGGTTCTGGAGAAACCTTTGAAGAAATGTTGTTGCGTTACTGCACTGTATCTTGTAGATTCCAGTTGGAGCATCCACTTTAAGGCATCTACTTGCATCCTCATTCGAGATTCTCTATTCTGAGTGTAGGGAGCCACTTACTATGCTAGTATTGTATGGTGCTGACTGTTTACAAGCTGCCAATCAAGATGAAGTCACGGAGAAAAGAAATAGCTGTGATGTGAAGGTACATGACAGATTCCATTGTTACTGTATTGGCTTAGTAGAAATATCACCATTGAGTCAAAAGGTTGTGGATTCAAGTCACACAGCTGGAGAGTATCAGAGAGGGTAAGTGAAGAAGGGTGTTCCTCATGACTGGAGATTGCAGAACCAAAGGTCACAGACTAAGGATGCACAGTAGAACGAAGATGAGGAGAAATGTCTTCGCCAAGAGAATGGTGAGCCAGTGGAATTTTCTATCATTGAATATTTTTAAGACAGAGTTAGATATTGTTCTTCGAGCTAAAGAGATCAAAGAATATGGGGAGAAAGCAGGAACAGGAATGAGCAGGCATGCTCATATTTTATGGTGGAGCAGGCTCAAGAACTGAATGGCCTACTCCCAGTCCAATTTTCTCTGTTTCTATGTTAAATTGGGAAAGGGGAATGGATAATCCGGTAGTTAATTAATTATTGCTTTAAGCATAAAATTAAACTGAACATTTATAACTCACTGACCTAGTTCCAAACACACATAAATAGGATTCAGACTTGATTGATATTCCCCAATAAGGACAAACCAAAGTGCTTTTAAACAGACAAAGTGTAGTCACTGCTGTAACATAGAGAATGTATTTACATAAGTTCCTACAAACAGTAAATTTACTTGCATGAGCTCCCACAAACTGTAATGTGATAATGACCTGATAATCACTTTTAGCAATGTTGATTCCAGTGAGATCTCACCTGTTTTTCCTCTAAAGAATACCATGTGATTTTTTTTACTTCCACCTGGGAGAGCCAACAAAGGTACAGATTTATCACCAATGCAGCACAGCAGGACAAGAAATGAGAATTGTTACGATTCCAGCTGCTTCAGCAAGTGGAATAGTCAAACCCCAGAATAAAACCTGCCTCGCTCGATCTTTTTCCCCTTTGTCAAACCTTGTGGTCTTTCACTGAAACATAAGCACATCAGACTACAGATTAGATTTTACCAATAAAACAGAAGTTTATTACATTGAAGAAATAAAATAAACCAAAATATCAAATATAGCAGTTTCAAAAATTTCAGAACACATTGCAAAAGAAAGTTACCCATGAGAACTTTCCCCTTGACTACTCTCAAACTTAAAGCTTAGCCTTCCTCAGTATTTTCATAGTCTGCAGAATTCTAACAAAATACTTTAACTGTTCTAAACAAGAGATAGAAGTTACAGAGACAGAGACTGCATTGTTTTAAATGACAAAGGAAATGCTTTTGTAAAGCGCAAAAAGTGTAGCAATGAGATAAGTACAGGAATAAAAGATGGATCCAGAAAAGGTGTGAATGCTTTCAACAGTTCCATTACCAGCAGCTTTCCAATACAGCCGAAGGCAACATGTTGCTTTATTCTGAAACCTCAGCCAAGATTGCTTCTCAGTGAATCAGTCATGAAACTCTCTGAGGAATACTACAATATGATCAGTGTTACTGCTGTGGAATGCCTACTGAATGTTTAATGTTTAACCACACATCCATAAGGCAGCCCCACAGTCAGTGCACCATCCCTTTACTACCATACTACATGGGCTAGATATAGCTTTCACCTCAGTGGGCAAGAACTTAAATCCAAAAACCTTACAACTCAAGAAATAAATAGTGTTAAAAACCAAAAGAACTGTGGATGCTGTAAATAAGAGACAAAAAACAGAAGTTGCTGAAAAAGCTCAGCCGGTCTGGGCAGCATTTGTGAAGAGAAATCAAAGTTAAGGCTTCAGGTCCGGTCACCTTTCCTCTGAAATAAATAGTATTAGTCACTGATGTATAGCTGACAGTAAAATTCGGCCTTTTTCTCTCCATAAATTCTGCCAGACCTGTTGAGTTTCTCCAGCGCTTGCTGTTATTTCAGATTTCCAGCATTCTCAGTATTCCGCTTTCAATGTAGGCGTCAGCTGGCATACCCTTGGAGGTGTTTGTGTCCTGTTTAGACCTCCCCAATATGAAAACATGTATATGGACATGTGGTTATCTTAGGAAATGATGTTGAAGCATCCCCTAGGCAGGGATGTAAGATGTAGCAATTTCCCCAGATCTTTAACTCCTGCAGCGAGGCGCCAAGAAGCTTTGCCTAGATTTCGGAATGGGCTACAACGCGGAAAATCTCCTATACTGTCTGTAATGAATATAGTATCCATTGTTAATCAATTCTGGAGAGGGATTCAGGAGATGAGATTTTTATGAGTAAGGCCTGTGCTCAATTGAAGTGCAAAATACTGAGTTTAAATTCCTTTCCTTGTACATTATTTTCATGTAACTGCAAAATGAATTTGAGATTTCCCATGTATATGAATGATAAACATGCAGCTCTGAAGATGTTGAAGAAATTCACTTTATTAAATAGTGCTCCCCATCAATATTTGCGAGTGAAAATGGATTCTAAAGTGAAATTTCATATCCTACTAAAATAGTGCTGTGTCCAAGGGCACAATTAACTTGTATTCAATGCTTGTCTTTGGGCAAATAATGTGCACAACAGAATCATTGGTTGTTTCCCTTCCGGATCAGAAGCACCTCTGTTAGTCCTCTTTCTCTTCTACAATGTCGAAAACTATACAGTCTGCTCCCAACAAAGTTTTTTCATTTATTCTTCTTTTGCTGGTGCTATGATTCCAGCTGCTGTTGTTACAAGCCAGGCCACATCCGAGAATGAAATCTGACTTGATTATCAATTTTTGTTCAATTTAGTGTGGCAGCCTTTCACTGAAACATAAGCACACAAAGCTGCACATTTGGTTTTAACAATAAAACAGTTCATTACACTAAAGAAAGTAAAATACAATAAAGCAAACCAAACTAACTATATAACACAGTTTGAAAGGTTGCAAAACACAACAAAACAGCATCCCATGTACTCCCTAAAACAGTCACTTTACAGTTACTTAACAATCTGGAGCGGTTTTCTTTCTCTATCAAATCTGCATGTTAGATTTAACTGCTTCTGCTCAGTTTCTGTCCCTCAAATTGTGGGGTCTTCCTCCTTCACCATTCACACAACTGAGAGTTTAGACTTCCTCAGTGTTTTACTAATCCACACGGTTCTCCCCAGACATTCCAGCTCTGGAAGTTTCACTAACTACACCCTTTCACAAAAATAGCTTATTTCCTTAGCCCCTCTGAACAGTCTCCATTTCTAGGATAGATTATACTTGGTTCTGACCCCAGTTGAGTTGAGAGTATGACTTGGAGGGGAAACTTGTAGCTGATAGAGTTGCAAACCATGTGCTGCTCATTGCTCCCCCCCCAGTATCTGGAAACATACGCTGTGCCTCTAAGCTGATCAGTATTGTATCATTTATTGTGTATCCTATTGACTAGTTTGCCCTCCCCAAATGCCTTACTGCACATTCCGGCAGATTAAATTCTATTTGTCCCTTTCTGTTAACCGATCAGCCCATTGTTACTATATTCCAAGTCTGCAGCTTTCTTCCTCTTTATCAACCATGCACTCATTTTTAGTCTATCATCTGCAAATTTTTAATGGTGCCCCCTGCACTTAAGTTTGCTTCTTTGCTATCTACCATGAAAGGGAAAGGACCCAATACTGAACCCTGTGGAATCCCAATAGAAATGACCTTTCAACTACAACTACAGTGAGCATTACCCTTTGTCTGCAGTCACTGAGTTTATTTTGTTCCATTTGCTACTTTCCCTCAGATTCCATCACCACCTTCTGTTTTGACCAATTCATCATGTGTGAACTAGTCCAAAGCCACCTTGAAACCTCCGTAAGCTGCATCAAATGCTCTACTCTCCTTGACCCTCTTTAACACCAATTCAAACTGGTGCGGCATAGTGACTCTGTGGTTAGAACTGCTGACTCACAGCACCAGGGATCAGGGTTTGATTCCAGCCTCAGGAGACTGTCTGTGCGGAGTTTGCACACTCTCACCATGTCTGTGTGGGCTTCCTCCAGGTGCTCTGGTTTCCTTCCACAGTCCAAAGATGTGGAGGGTAGGTGGATTGGCCATGCTAAATTGCCTATGCGAAATTACCCATAGTGTGCAGGGACGTGTAGATTAGGTGGATTAGCCATTGGAGATGAAGGGTTACAGGGATAGGATAGGGGATGTGTTGGCTGGGACGCTGTTTGGAGGGTTGGTGTTGACTTGATGGGATGAATCGCCTGCTTGCACCCTGTAGGGATTCTATGAATCATGAAATTCAAATATAGAATCAAGTTCATCAGACACAAATGAAATCAGAAAATCCCAGAACTGCTCAGAAGGTCTGGCAGCGTCTGTGGACAGAGAAACAGAATTAATGTTTCATTAACCTGCCATCAGAAGTCCAAAGATAGGTCCATTGTGCTGAATATTTCCAGCGTGTTTTGGTCTTACTTTAGATTGCCAGCATTTGCAGTATTTTGCTGTTGTACTACCCAGACGTGATCACCCGTGAACAAATCCACACTGAGTGTATTTAATTACAAATCGGTAGTTATTAGGACAAGTGACATAAAGTATTGCCAAAAAGGCAGCTTTCAGGAGGAAAGAGTGAAAATGGAGGGGCATGGGAAGGGAATTCCAGAGATTCGGGCCTAGGCAGCTAAAAGTTGGAGGAGGGGTGATGGTCTAGTGATATTATCGCTGGACTGTTAATCCAGAAACCCAAGTAATGTTTTGGGGACCTGGGTTCGAAACCCACCACGGCAGATGGTAGAATTTGAATTCAATAAATATTTGGAATTAACAATCTAATGATGGCCGTGAATCCATTGTCGATTGTTGGAAAAACCTGTCTAGGTTCACTGATGTCCTTTAGGAAAGAAAACTGCATTCCTTACCTGGTCTGCCCTACATGTGACTCCAGACCCACAGCAATGTGGTTGACTCTTAACTGCCCTCCGGGCAATAAGGGATGGGCAATAAATGCTGCCTGACCGGTGACGCCCTCATCTTGTGAATGAATCAAGAAAAATGCAACAATGTAAAATTAGACAGAGATAGAAGTTACAGAGACAGAGACTGCATTGTTTTAAATGACAAAGGAAATGCTTTTGTAAAGCACAAAAAGTGTAGCAATGAGATAAGTACAGGAATAAAAGATGGATCCAGAAAAGGTGTGAATGCTTTCAACAGTTCCATTACCAGCAGCTTTCCAATACAGCCGAAGGCAACATGTTGCTTTATTCTGAATAATATCCACTGAGAAACCTCAGCCAAGATAGCTTCTCAGTGAATCAGTCATGAAACTCTCTGAGGAATACTACAATATGATCAGTGTTACTGCTGTGGAATGCCGACTGAATGTTTAATGGATATTTTAGTCTCCTGATCAATGGATGTAACAGGGATGCTCTTGAACTCTCCTTGTTCATTCCTCAGTGGAAAATGTTGGGGAAAGAGCACAAGTTTTATACTCTATCAAATCTTCACACCTCGTAATTCTATTATTGGAGCTTCATTCTTGAGACCAGATAGAAGAATGTTTTATTAATATAGATGCTACATAGCCACTAATAAATCTAACAGGAAACTCAGGAGAAGCAACTTTGCCCAGAAAGTGGTTAAAATTTGAACCAGGAAGAGTGGCTGAAATGATAGCACAGATACTTTTAAGAGGAAGCCAGAGGAGCACATGAGGTAAAGGGGATGGTAGGGTTAAAAAGGGGTAGAAAGAGTCTTGTGTGAAACATAGATAACATCATGAGCCTGTTTCTGTACTGCAAGCTCTGTTTGTTAAGCATTGACTTCAGAATTAAGCACAGTCTCTCCAGAAAAGGCGATTGTTTAGAACAGTTAAAGGAATAAGTTGTCTCAGAGTAAGGGTTATTATTTGTGAATCTTTCAGACCCCGAGTATTTTGTTTGAATTCTGCAGACTGTGAAAAAACTGAGGAAGGCTAAGCTTAAGTTTGTGAGCAGTCAAGGGGAAAGTTCTCATGGGTAACTTTCTTTTGCAATGTGTTCTGAAATTTTTGAAACTGCTATATTTGATATTTTGGTTTATTTTATTTCTTCAATGTAATAAACTTCTGTTTTATTGGTAAAATCTAATCTGTAGTCTGATGTGCTTATGTTTCAGTGAAAGACCACAAGGTTTGACAAAGGGGAAAAAGATCGAGCGAGGCAGGTTTTATTCTGGGGTTTGACTATTCCACTTGCTGAAGCAGCTGGAATCGTAACGGTTCTCATTTCTTGTCCTGCTGTGCTGCATTGGTGATAAATCTGTACGTTCCCTGGCTGTAACCGTACCAGGAAGTTCAAGAGTTCAGTGAAATGATGCTTCATTATTAGCATCAACTTCATCAGGAATACACCACACAGAAAACATTTCCCGAATTCGTAGAATGTCTTCGTGGACAAAGTTGGATCAATGGTTGTTTTAAATTTGTTCTCCACTATGGAAAGTGGAGTGTTTCTCATTCGAACTGTGTATTGTGAAATTGTGGTTAGCTGCTGCTAGTTGTAAGTTATTATTTCATTAACATGAGAGTTCAATATTCCAGCCATTGGACCTTGCATTGTTTTCACTATTATTGTGGTTAACTCATGTGTTTCTGTTTAAAGTGGCATTTGATGAATGCTCGTGGACATTGTGCACAGGGAGTAAGCAATTTAAACTCCTTTAAACACTCTACATAGTCACTTAATTCGTTGCATGGGTAAACCTAATGAGAAAATATATGTACTAATTTATATTTGTGTATATAATATTTATACATATAATATTTTATATATTACATATATATAATATTTATATGAATATATTTGTGTTGGTTGCATTACCCGAAACACTACTCGGGTAGTGTCTCCCACCCATCCTCCTCCTCGAAGCAAAAAAAAAAGTTTCTGTGCGACAGAAGGTAACTAGTTTATTTTTTATTCTTTATTTTAAACAGTCTCTTTGGGAATTTAGAATAATGGGAACGGAGGTCAGGGCAGTTGAATGCTCCTCCTGCAGAATGTGGGAGGTAAGGGTCACCACTAGTGTCCCTGCTGACTACATCTGCGGGAAGTGCACCCAACTCCAGCTCCTTGAAAACCGCGTTCGGGAACTGGAGCTGGAGCTCACAGGGACTGGCCCCGCAGCCATGTCCCGCTCACAGCGTACTGCCCCCAGCAGCCCTGACCCGCTGACAGGGACCTGCTCCCGCAGCCATGACCCGCTCACAGCGACTTGCACCCTGCAGCCCTGTCCCGCACACAGCGTACTGGCCCCCGCAGCCGTGTCCCACTCACAGGGACTGGAGCCCGTAGCCCTGAGCGCTCATCGTGACTTGCCCCCGCAGCCCTGACCGGCTCATCGTGACTTGCCCCCGCAGCTCTGACCCGCTCACAGGGACTGGCCCTTGCAGCCATGACCCGGTCACAGCGACTTGTCCCCCGCAGTCCTGTCCCGCAGCCAGGGACTGGCCCCCGCAGCCCTGTCCTACTCACAGCGGATTGGAGCCGCAGCCCTGTCCCGCTCACATGGTATTGCCCCCCGCAGCCGTGTCCCGCTCAGAGGGACGGGCGCCCGCAGCCCTGACCCGCTCACAGCGTACTGCCCCCCGCAGCCGTGTCCTGCTCACAGTGACTTGTCCCCAGCAGTCCTGTCCCGCTCACAGCGTACTGCCCCCGGCAGCCGTGTCCCGCTGACAGGGTCTGGCCCTCGGAGCCCTGACCCGCTCACAGCGTACTGACCCTGCAGCCATGTCCCGCTCACAGCGACTGGCGCCCGCAGCCCTGACCCACTAACAGGGACTTGCCCCCGCAGCCCTGACCTGCTCACAGCGTACTGCCCCCCGCAGCCGTGTCCTGCTCACAGAAACTGGCCCAAAAGCCCTGATCTGCTCACAGCGACTGGCCCCCGCAGCCCTGACCCGCTCACAGGGACTGCCCCCCGTAGCTGTGGCTCACTAACAGGGACTGGCCCTCAGCAGTCCTGTCCCGCTCACAGCGCACTGCCCCCCTGCAGCCCTGTCCCGCTCACAGGGTCTGGCCCCCGCAGCCCTGACCTGCTCACAGCGTACTGCCCCCCGCAGCCGTGTCCTGCTCACAGAAACTGGCCCCAAAAGCCCTGATCTGCTCACAGCGACTGGCCCCCGCAGACCTGACCCGCTCACAGGGACTGACCCCCGTAGCTGTGGCTCACTAACAGGGACTGGCCCCCCTGCAGCCCTGTCCCGCTCACAGCGCACTGCCCCCCTGCAGCCCTGTCCCGCTCACAGGGTCTGGCCCCCGCAGCCCAGACCCGCTCACAGGGACTGGGCCCTGCAGCCCTGACCCGCTCACAGGGACTGGGCCCTGCAGCCCTGTCCCAGTCACAGCGTACGGCCCCCCGCAGCCGTGTCCCGCTCACAGCGGACTGGGCCCCGCAGCCCTGTCCCGCTCACATGGTATTGCCTCCCGCAGCCCTGACCCGCTCACAGGGCCTGGCCCCCAGCAGTCCTGACCCGCTCACATTGTACTGCCCCCCGCAGCCGTGTCCCGCTTACAGGGTCTGGTCCCCACAGCCCTGACCCCCTCACAGGGACTGTCCCCCGCATCCCTGACCCGCTCCCGGACTGGCCCCCGCAGCCCTGTCGCCCTGACAGGGACCCTGGCCCCGCCGCCCTGACCCGCTCGCAGTGGCCTGGGCCCCGAAGCACTGACCCGCTCACAGCGTATTGCCCCCTGCAGTCCTGACCCGCTCACAGCGGCCTGCCCCCTCAGTCCTGACCCCCTCACAGGGACTGTCCCCCGCAGCCCTGACCCGCTCCCGGACTGGGCCCCGCAGCCCTGTCGCCCTGACGGGGACCAGGCCCCGCCGCCCTGACTTGCTAACAGCGGCCTGGGCCCCGAAGCCCTGACCCGCTCACAGCGGCCTGCCCCCGCTGCCCTGACAGGCTCGCAGCGGCCTGCCCCCGCCGCCCTGACCCACTCACCGCGGCCTGGCCCCCGCAGCCCTGACCTGCTCACAGCGTACTGCCCCCCGCAGCCGTGTCCTGCTCACAGAAACTGGCCCCAAAAGCCCTGATCTGCTCACAGCGACTGGCCCCCGCAGACCTGACCCGCTCACAGGGACTGACCCCCGTAGCTGTGGCTCACTAACAGGGACTGGCCCTCAGCAGTCCTGTCCCGCTCACAGCGCACTGCCCCCCTGCAGCCCTGTCCCGCTCACAGGGTCTGGCCCCCGCAGCCCAGACCCGCTCACAGGGACTGGGCCCTGCAGCCCTGACCCGCTCACAGGGACTGGGCCCTGCAGCCCTGACCCGCTCACAGGGACTGGGCCCTGCAGCCCTGTCCCAGTCACAGCGTACGGCCCCCCGCAGCCGTGTCCCGCTCACAGCGGACTGGGCCCCGCAGCCCTGTCCCGCTCACATGGTATTGCCTCCCGCAGCCCTGACCCGCTCACAGGGCCTGGCCCCCAGCAGTCCTGACCCGCTCATATTGTACTGCCCCCCGCAGCCGTGTCCCGCTTACAGGGTCTGGTCCCCACAGCCCTGACCCCCTCACAGGGACTGTCCCCCGCATCCCTGACCCGCTCCCGGACTGGCCCCCGCAGCCCTGTCGCCCTGACAGGGACACTGGCCCCGCCGCCCTGACTTGCTAACAGCGGCCTGGGCCCCGAAGCCCTGACCCGCTCACAGCGGCCTGCCCCCGCTGCCCTGACAGGCTCGCAGCGGCCTGCCCCCGCCGCCCTGACCCACTCACCGCGGCCTGGGCCCCGCAGCCCTGACCCGCTCACAGCGTTCTGCCCCCCGCAGCCGTGTTCCGCTCACAGGGACTGGCCCCCACAGCCCTGATCTGCTCACAGGGACTGGGCCCCGCAGCCCTGTCCCGCTCACAGCGTCCTGCCCCCGCAGGCATGACCCGCTCACAGGGACTGGCCCCCGCAGCCCTGTCCCGCTAATAGCGTATTGCCCCCCGCCGCCCTGACCCGCTCACAGGGACTAGCCCCCGCAGCCCTGACCCGCTCAGAGGGACTCTGGCTCCGCTGCCCTGACCCGCTTGCTGCGGCCTGGGCCCCGCCGCCCTGACCCGCTCGCAGCGGCCTGCCCCCGCCGCCCAGACCCGCTCACAGGGACGGGCCCCCGCGCCGTGTCCCGCTCACAGCGACTTGCCCCCCGCAGTCCTGTCCCGCTCACCGCGTACTGCCCCCCACAGCCCTGTCCCGCTCACAGTGACTGACCCCCGCAGCCGTGTCCCGCTGACTGCGTAATGCCCCCCGCAGCCCTGTCCCACTCACAGGGACTGTCCCCCGCAGACCTGACCCGCTCCCGGACTGGCCCCCGCAGCCCTGTCGCCCTGACTTGCTAACAGCGGCCTGGGCCCCGAAGCCCTGACCCGCTCACAGCGTATTGCCCCCTGCAGTCCTGACCCGCTCACAGCGGCCTGCCCCCTCAGTCCTGACCCGCTGGCAGGGACTGGGCCCCGGCGCCCTGACCCGCTCGCAGCGGCCTGCCCCCGCCGCCCTGACAGGCTCGCAGCGGCCTGCCCCCGCCGCCCTGACCCGCTTGCAGCGGCCTGGGCCCCGCCGCCCTGACCCACTCACAGCGGCTTGCCCCCTGCTCCCTAACCCGCTTGCAGCGGCCTGGGCCCCGCCGCCCTGACCCGCTTGCAGCGGCCTGGGCCCCGCCGCCCTGACCCGCTCACAGCGGCTTGCCCCCTGCTCCCTGACCCACTCACCGTGGCCTGGGCCCCGCAGCCCTGTCCCGCTCACAGCGGCCTGACCCCTGCGCCTTGACCCGCTCACAGCGGCCTGCCCCCGCCGCCCTGACCCGCTGACAGGGACTGGGCCCCGCAGCCGTGAGCCGCTCACAGCGGCCTGGGCCTAGTAGCCCTAACCCGCTCACAGGGACTGGGTTCCGCAGCCCTGACCCGCTCACAGCGTATTGCCCCCTGCAGCCGTGTCCCGCTCACAGGGACTGGCCCACGCAGCCGTGTCCCGCTCACAGCGGACTGGGCCCCGCAGCCCTGTCCCGCTCACATGGTATTGCCTCCCCGCAGCCGTGTCCCGCTCACAGCGGACTGGGCCCCGCAGCCCTGTCCCGCTCACATGGTATTGCCTCCCCGCAGCCGTGTCCCGCTCACAGGGACGGGCCCCCGCCGCCCTGACCCGCTCGCAGCGACCTGCCCCCGCCCTCCTCACCCGCTGGATGGACTGGGCCCCGCCGCCTTGACCCGCTCACAGCGGCTTGGCCCCATCAGCGCTGTCCCGCTCACAGCGTATTGCCCCCGCAGTCCAGACCCGCTCGCAGCGGCCTGCCCCCACCGCCCTAACCCGCTCGAAGCGGCTTGCCGCCGCTGTCCTGACCCGTTTCCAGGGACCGGGCCCCGCAGGCCTGACCCGCTCACAGCGGCCTGGGCCCCGAAGCCCTGACCCGCTCACAGCGACTTGCCCCTGCAGCCCTGACCCTCTGACAGGGACTGGGTCCCGCAGCCCTGTCCCGCTCACAGGGACTGGGTCCCGCAGCCCTGACCCGCTCACAGGGACTGGGTCCCGCAGCCCTGACCCGCTCACAGCAACTTGCCCCCTGCAGTCCCGACCCGCTCACAGCGATTTACTCCGCAGTACTGTCCCGCTGACAGGGACTGGCCTCCGCAGCCCTGACCCGCGCACCGGGACTGGCCCCCTGCAGTCCTGACCCGCTCACAGGGACTGGCCCCCTGCAGCCCTGACCCGCTCACAGGGACTGGCCCCCCGCAGCCCTGACCCGCTCACAGCGACTTGCCCCCCGCAGCTCTGTCGCGCTCACAACGACTTGCCCCCCGCAGCCCTGACGCGCTCACAGGGACTGTCCCCTGCAGCCCTGAGCCGGTCACAGGGACTGTCCCCCGCACCCCTGACCCGCTCGCAGGGACTGTCCCCCGCACCCCTGACCCGCTGACAGCTATTTGCCACCGCAGCCCTGTTCCCCGCACCACTGACCCGCTGACAGCTATTTGCCACCGCACCCCTGACCCGCTCACAGCGATTTGCCCCCGCAGCCCTGACCCGCTCAAAGGGACTGGCCTCCGCAGCCCTGACCCGCTGACAGCGATTTGCCCCCGCAGCCCTGTCCCGCTCACAGGGACTGTCCTCCGCAGCCCTGACCCGCTCACAGGGACTGTCCCCCGCAGCCCTGAGCCGCTCACAGGGACTGTCCCCCGCAGCCCTGAGCCGCTCACAGGGACTGTCCCCCGCAGCCGTGTCCCGCTCACAGGGACGGGCCCCCGCCGCCCTGACCCGCTCGCAGCGACCTTCCCCCGCCCTGCTCACCCGCTGGATGGACTGGGCCCCGCCGCCTTGACCCGCTCACAGCGGCTTGGCCCCATCAGCGCTGTCCCGCTCACAGCGTATTGCCCCCGCAGTCCAGACCCGCTCGCAGCGGCCTGCCCCCACCGCCCTAACCCGCTCGAAGCGGCTTGCCGCCGCTGCCCTGACCCGTTTCCAGGGACCGGGCCCCGCAGGCCTGACCCGCTCACAGCGGCCTGGGCCCCGAAGCCCTGACCCGCTCACAGCGACTTGCCCCTGCAGCCCTGACCCTCTGACAGGGACTGGGTCCCGCAGCCCTGTCCCGCTCACAGGGACTGGGTCCCGCAGCCCTGTCCCGCTCACAGGGACTGGGTCCCGCAGCCCTGACCCGCTCACAGGGACTGGGTCCCGCAGACCTGACCCGCTCACAGCAACTTGCCCCCTGCAGTCCCGACCCGCTCACAGCGATTTACTCCGCAGTACTGTCCCGCTGACAGGGACTGGCCCCCGCAGCCCTGACCCGCGCACCGGGACTGGCCCCCTGCAGTCCTGACCCGCTCACAGGGACTGGCCCCCTGCAGCCCTGACCCGCTCACAGGGACTGGCCCCCTGCAGCCCTGACCCGCTCACAGGGACTGGCCCCCTGCAGCCCTGACCCGCTCACAGGGACTGGCCCCCTGCAGCCCTGACCCGCTCACAGCGACTTGCCCCCCACAGCCCTGTCGCGCTCACTCGACTTGCCCCCCGCAGCCCTGTCGCGCTCACAACGACTTGCCCCCCGCAGCCCTGACGCGCTCACAGGGACTGTCCCCTGCAGCCCTGAGCCGGTCACAGGGACTGTCCCCCGCACCCCTGACCCGCTCGCAGGGACTGTCCCCCGCACCCCTGACCCGCTGACAGCTATTTGCCACCGCAGCCCTGTCGCCCGCACCACTGACCCGCTGACAGCTATTTGCCACCGCAGCCCAGTCCCCCGCACCACTGACCCGCTGACAGCTATTTGCCACCGCACCCCTGACCCGCTCACAGCGATTTGCCCCCGCAGCCCTGACCCGCTCAAAGGGACTGGCCTCCGCAGCCCTGACCCGCTGACAGCGATTTGCCCCCGCAGCCCTGTCCCGCTCACAGGGACTGTCCTCTGCAGCCCTGACCCGCTCACAGGGACTGTCCCCCGCAGCCCTGAGCCGCTCACAGGGACTGTCCCCCGCAGCCCTGAGCCGCTCACAGGGACTGTCCCCCGCAGCCCTGAGCCGCTCACAGGGACTGACCCCCGCAGCCCTGAGCCGCTCACAGGGACTGTCCCCTGCAGCCCTGAGCCGCTCACAGGGACTGTCCCCCGCAGCCCTGAGCCGCTCACAGGGACTGTCCCCCGCAGCCTTGAGCCGCTCACAGGGACTGTCCCCCGCAGCCCTGAGCCGCTCACAGGGACTGTCCCCCGCAGCCCTGAGCCGCTCACAGGGACTGTCCCCCGCAGCCCTGAGCCGCTCACAGGGACTGTCCCCCGCAGCCCTGAGCCGCTCACAGGGACTGTCCCCCGCAGCCCTGAGCCGCTCACAGGGACTGTCCCCCGCATCCGTGACCCGCTCACAGGGACTGTCCCCCGCAGCCCTGACCCGCTCACAGGGTCTGGCCCCCGCAGCCCTGACCCGCTCACAGGGACTGGCCCCCGCAGCCCTGACCCCCTGACAGCTATTTGCCACCGCAGCCCTCACCCGCTCACAGGGACTGGCCCCCGCAGCCATGACCCGATCACAGGCACTGTCCCCCGCAGCCCTGTCCCGCTGACATGGACTGGCCCCCGCAGCCCTGTCCCGCCACAGGGACTGACCCCCGCAGCCCTGACCCGCTCACAGGGACTGTCCCCCGCAGCCCTGACCCGCTCACAGGGACTGGCCCCCGCTGCCCTGACCCGCTCACAGGGACTTGCCCCCGCTGCCCTGACCGGCTCACAGGGACTGTCCCCCGCAGCCCTGACCGGCTCACAGGGACTGTCCCCCGCAGCCCTGACCGGCTCACAGGGACTGTCCCCCGCAGCCCTGACCGGCTCACAGGGACTGTCCCCCGCAGCCCTGACCCGCTCACAGGGACTGTCCCCCGCAGCCCTGACCCGCTCACAGGGACTGTCCCCCGCAGCCCTGACCCGCTCACAGGGACTGTCCCCCGCAGCCCTGACCCGCTCACAGGGACTGTCCCCCGCAGCCCTGACCCGCTCACAGGGACTGTCCCCCGCAGCCCTGACCCGCTCACAGGGACTGGCCCCCGCAGCCCTGACCCCCTGACAGCTATTTGCCACCGCAGCCCAGACCCTTTCACAGGGACTGGCCCCCGCAGCCCTGACCCCCTGACAGCTATTTGCCACCGCAGCCCTCACCCGCTCACAGGGAATGGCCCCCGCAGCCCCGTCTCGCTGACAGCTATTTGCCACCGCAGCCCTCGCCCGCTCACAGGGACTGGCCCCCGCAGCCCTGACCCGCTCACAGGGACTGGCCCCCGCAGCCCTGACCCGCTCACAGGGACTGGCCCCCGCAGCCCTGACCCGCTCACAGGGACTGGCCCCCGCAGCCCTGACCCGCTCACAGGGACTGGCCCCCGCAGCCCTGACCCGCTCACAGGGACTGGCCCCCGCAGCCCTGACCCGCTCACAGGGACTGGCCCCCGCAGCCCTGACCCGCTCACAGGGACTGGCCCCCGCAGCCCTGACCCGCTCACAGGGACTGGCCCCCGCAGCCCTGACCCCCTGACAGGGACTGGTCCCCGCAGCCCTGACCCGCTCACAGGGACTGGTCCCCGCAGCCCTGACCCGCTCACAGGGACTGGTCCCCGCAGCCCTGACCCGCTCACAGGGACTGGTCCCCGCAGCCCTGACCCGCTCACAGGGACTGGTCCCCGCAGCCCTGACCCGCTCACAGGGACTGGCCCCCGCAGCCCTGACCCCCTGACAGCTATTTGCCACCGCAGCCCTCACCCGATCACAGGGACTGGCCTCCGCAGACCTGTCCCGCTCACAGGCACTGTCCCCCGCAGCCCTGTCCCGCTGACATGGACTGGCCCCCGCAGCCCTGTTCCGCCACAGGGACTGGCCCCCGCAGCCCTGACCCGCTCACAGGGACTGTCCCCCGCACCCCTGACCCGCTCGCAGGGACTGTCCCCCGCACCCCTGACCCGCTGACAGCTATTTGCCACCGCAGCCCTGTCTCCCGCACCCCTGACCCGCTGACAGCTATTTGCCACCGCACCCCTGACCCGCTCACAGCGATTTGCCCCCGCAGCCCTGACCCGCTCAAAGGGACTGGCCTCCGCAGCCCTGACCCGCTGACTGCGATTTGCCCCCGCAGCCCTGTCCCGCTCACAGGGACTGTCCTCTGCAGCCCTGTCCCGCTGACATGGACTGGCCCCCGCAGCCCTGTTCCGCCACAGGGACTGGCCTCCGCAGCCCTGACCCGCTCACAGGGACTGTCCCCCGCACCCCTGACCCGCTCGCAGGGACTGTCCCCCGCACCCCTGACCCGCTGACAGCTATTTGCCACCGCAGCCCTGTCTCCCGCACCCCTGACCCGCTGACAGCTATTTGCCACCGCACCCCTGACCCGCTCACAGCGATTTGCCCCCGCAGCCCTGACCCGCTCAAAGGGACTGGCCTCCGCAGCCCTGACCCGCTGACAGCGATTTGCCCCCGCAGCCCTGTCCCGCTCACAGGGACTGTCCTCTGCAGCCCTGACCCGCTCACAGGGACTGTCCCCCGCAGCCCTGAGCCGCTCACAGGGACTGTCCCCCGCAGCCCTGAGCCGCTCACAGGGACTATCCCCCGCAGCCCTGAGCCGCTCACAGGGACTGTCCCCCGCAGCCCTGAGCCGCTCACAGGGACTGTCCCCCGCAGCCCTGAGCCGCTCACAGGGACTGTCCCCCGCAGCCCTGAGCCGCTCACAGGGACTGTCCCCCGCAGCCCTGAGCCGCTCACAGGGACTGTCCCCCGCAGCCCTGATCCGCTCACAGGGACTGTCCCCCGCAGCCCTGATCCGCTCACAGGGACTGTCCCCCGCAGCCCTGATCCGCTCACAGGGACTGTCCCCCGCAGCCCTGAGCCGCTCACAGGGACTGTCCCCCGCAGCCCTGAGCCGCTCACAGGGACTGTCCCCCGCAGCCCTGAGCCGCTCACAGGGACTGTCCCCCGCAGCCCTGAGCCGCTCACAGGGACTGTCCCCCGCAGCCCTGAGCCGCTCACAGGGACTGTCCCCCGCAGCCCTGAGCCGCTCACAGGGACTGTCCCCCGCAGCCCTGAGCCGCTCACAGGGACTGTCCCCCGCAGCCCTGAGCCGCTCACAGGGACTGTCCCCCGCAGCCCTGAGCCGCTCACAGGGACTGTCCCCCGCAGCCCTGAGCCGCTCACAGGGACTGTCCCCCGCAGCCCTGAGCCGCTCACAGGGACTGTCCCCCGCAGCCCTGAGCCGCTCACAGGGACTGTCCCCCGCATCCGTGACCCGCTCACAGGGACTGTCCCCCGCAGCCCAGACCCGCTCACAGGGTCTGGCCCCCGCAGCCCTGACCCGCTCACAGGGACTGGCCCCCGCAGCCCTGACCCCCTGACAGCTATTTGCCACCGCAGCCCTCACCCGCTCACAGGGACTGGCCCCCGCAGCCATGACCCGATCACAGGCACTGTCCCCCGCAGCCCTGTCCCGCTGACATGGACTGGCCCCCGCAGCCCTGTCCCGCTACAGGGACCGGACCCCGCAGCCCTGACCCGCTCACAGGGACCGGCCCCCGCAGCCCTGACCCGCTCACAGGGACCGGCCCCCGCAGCCCTGACCCGCTCACAGGGACCGGCCCCCGCAGCCCTGACCCGCTCACAGGGACCGGCCCCCGCAGCCCTGACCCGCTCACAGGGACCGGCCCCCGCAGCCCTGACCCGCTCACAGGGACCGGCCCCCGCAGCCCTGACCCGCTCACAGGGACCGGCCCCCGCAGCCCTGACCCGCTCACAGGGACCGGCCCCCGCAGCCCTGACCCGCTCACAGGGACCGGCCCCCGCAGCCCTGACCCGCTCACAGGGACCGGCCCCCGCAGCCCTGACCCGCTCACAGGGACCGGCCCCCGCAGCCCTGACCCGCTCACAGGGACCGGCCCCCGCAGCCCTGACCCGCTCACAGGGACCGGCCCCCGCAGCCCTGACCCGCTCACAGGGACCGGCCCCCGCAGCCCTGACCCGCTCACAGGGACCGGCCCCCGCAGCCCTGACCCGCTCACAGGGACCGGCCCCCGCAGCCCTGACCCGCTCACAGGGACCGGCCCCCGCAGCCCTGACCCGCTCACAGGGACCGGCCCCCGCAGCCCTGACCCGCTCACAGGGACCGGCCCCCGCAGCCCTGACCCGCTCACAGCGTCTTGCCTCCCATCCCTCTGACACAGGTCACCCCTTGCTCAGAAATGGTCCCAATTATCCATGAACTGGAAATCCAGCCCCCTGTGCCAGCTCCTTAACCATGCATTTTCATCTCACCTGTCTTTCTCTGACTTAACTCACTAACATGTGGCACTCGTGGTAACCCATAAATTATTACCCTCTCGGTCCTGCCTTTCAGCCTCTTTGCTAACTCCTTGTACACAGTCCGCAGGATGTCATCCCTCTTTCTGCCTATGTCATTGGTACCAACGTGCACAGTGGCCTCTGGCTGCTCACCCTCCCCCTTTAGAATTTCTGGCACCCAATCAGAGATGCCCTTGACCTTGGCAGCAGGGATGCAACACGCAGCCCTGGTGTCTCAAATGTGGCTACAGAATCTATGCCCCCAACGAATGAGTCTCCAACCACGTTCGCTCACTTGGATTTGCCTGACCCTGTCCCACAGCAGGGTGGTTTGTACCATGGACCTGGCTACTGCTGATTGTATAACTGACCCAGTTTAGTTTTAGATCAGTGTTAACCTTGGTTTCGTGGATAGCCAAGCACCTGAGTCGTCTACAATACAGGAGAAATACATTCTTCAGCTCACGGATTCTGTGACAGTCAAGTACATGCCCTGAATTGTTCTAACCTCATTTCCAACACCTGGCCCATAGCCTTGCATGGCTTGGATAGCACTTGCACGTTTAAAAAAAAAATAAATGTAAGGATGATGTGAGGGTAAGGACATGGAATTTTTTTGATGTGGTCATATTCTCTCTTGTTGGAGCTGATTGCTGCTTAGCACTTGTGTGGCTCAAATGTAACTTAACCTTTATCAGGCCAAGCCTGATCGTTGTCCAAGTCTCACTGTATTTTCTCACCGTTGACTTCACTGTTGGGCCTAACCAACATTTTGTACATACCCTGCCTATTCTGAAACTCTATCACTTAATATTAAGTCTAATAAAGACAAGTATCCAATGTGCCTTCCAAACCACTTCAACGACCTGGTCCATTACATTGGGGGATCAACAGGCATGCACATCAAGATCCTGAGATCCCTCTGATCATTGGTGCTTGTGAGGTCCGTATGATTCATCATGGGCTCCAAAATCTGTTTGTGCTGTGTCACCTGATCCTTATCCCGTTTGTCCTTACATGAAATAATGTTCACAAACGCTTCTCAAAAATTCTTCCCAATCCTACTTTTTGTAATCATGATACAAGTGAGCATAAAACTTGGAACACGACAGCAACAGGAATGTGCCCTTCGGCCCACCATGTTGGGCCAAACATGACAACAAATGAAATAATCCCTTCTGCCTGTCCTTGATCCATAGTCCTCCATTCCTTGCATATTCGCGCACTTAACTAAAAGTCCCTTTTAAATGCTTTCATCGTATCTGCATCCACTACCACCCCGGGCACTGTATTCCACACTTTTAACATGCTCAGTGTGAAATATTTGCCCCTCACATCTCTTTTGAACTTCCCCCCTCTCAGCTTAAATGCATGCCCCCTAATAGTGGACACTTCAACTCCGGGGGAGAAATTTTCTGACCGTTAGCTGTATTTACGTATCTCCTAATTTTATAGACTTCTATCAAGCCTGCCCTCAGCTTCTACTGCTCCAGAGAAAATGAAGAGTTTTTCCAGCTTCTCCCTCTCGTTCATACCCTCTATTCCAGTCAGCATGCTGGTAAATCTCTTCTGCACCCTGTCCAAAGCCTGCACGTCCTTAGTGTAATGTGGTGGCCAGAATTGAATGCAATACTCTGTGTGGTCTCACCAAAGTCTTGTAAAGCTGCAATGTGACATCCTGACTCTTGCACTGAGTTCCCCTATGAATAAAGGCAAGCATGCGATATGCCTTCTTGACCACCCTATCTACTTGTGTGGCTACTGTCAGGGAGTTATGGTCTAGGACCCCAAGATCCCTCTGGACATCACTGCTGTTTGGGGTCCTGCCATTAACTGTGTATCCCTTTCCTTAACACTTGGTCTCCTAAAATGCAACACCTCATGCCTGCCCAGATTAAATTCCATCGGCCATTTCTCCGCTCGTGTTTGCAATTGGTCTGTATCTTGCTGTGTCCTTTGACAACCTTCCATGCTGTCCACAAGTCCACTGGTCCTTATATCATCTGCAAACTTAGTGATCCCCCATCTGTATTTGCAACCAAGTCATTTACACATATCACAAACAGCAGAAATCACATCGATGCGGAACACCACTCGTCACTGAGCTGCAGCCAGAAAAACAGCTTTCCACCACTGAGACGGCAAGAACTGCAGATGCTGGAATCAGAGTTAACCAAGTGTGGAGCTGGAGGAACGCAGCAGGTCAGGCAGCATCAGAGGAACAGGAAAGCTGACATTGTTGATGCTGCCTGGCCTGCTGTGTTCCTCCAGCCCTATACTGTGTTATCTTTGTCAGCCTTCCACCGCTACCGTCTGCCTTATATGGGCAGGCCAAGTCACCATGGATCTCATGGATCTTAATCTTCTGGATGAGCATACCATGAGGGACCTTATTGAAAACCTTCGTAAAATCCATGTATATGTTATCAACTGTTCGATCCGAATTGATCACCCTTGTCACCTCCGTGAAAACTTCAACTGACTTGGTAAGACATAACCTGCCTTGCATAATACCATGCTGGCTGTCCCTTATTAGCCCATACTTTTGAGACATGAGACACTCACCAGTCTGTAGTTTCCTGGAAAGTCCCTGTTTTCCTGCTTGAACAGAGGAATGACTTTATCCACTCACCAGTCTCCGCAACCCCTCCAGTGCCTGGCAAGGATATCAGATCCTGTTGAAAGTGGTGTGTTGATGCATTTGTGTCATGATTGTGTTTTGTTTCAGCCCTAACATTGAAAGCAGTGTAAGAATGTCTTTGTGCAGCAGGCGAGGTGTGATGAGACTGAGCCTTCATACAATTGCAAGATGTTGAAAATTTGCCATTATTTATGAAAACAGTGATAAATTTCCATGATCAACATTTCTGTTACACTGCAATGATTATCCCGTGGCATGTAAAATCAGAAAGATACGATAAAATGAGACTGGGTCATATGCAGGGAGAATGTTTGCCTTTCATGTCTATAGAAGTAGTGAAATATTTCCGTGAATCTAAAAGTCACTTTTCCTTTCATTGAAGGACACAATCATCGCCTTGGAAGCTTCATCACGATACTACTTTGCATTTCTGAAGAGGGAAGAAGAAATCAACATGAAAATTCAATTCCATGGTTTTGGAAGTCCCATTGAGAACACGATTCATTTGCGCCGGCATAATGCTCTGACCGAGAAAGAATTGAAGGTGAGTTTGTAGTTTGGAAGATCGCAGCAATTTATGCATCAACTTCTTCATCGATAATGTTCCATTGCTTTCAAACTGCATTTTCCACTCTGCAAGATAATAACTGTGAGAACAAGCAACAGCATCGGTAGGTGGTCTATGGGGAATGCAATGTTACAAAACCCGATCCATTCAACAACATATTTCAGATATGTCAACAAATTAAATATTCCAGCACAGGATAAAACAAGGAAGATGAGAGTGAGGAGGCAATAGCTCTGATGACAAAAGAACAGAAATTTACCTTTATCCATTCGAGCAAAAAAGCAGGCACGCAAATAAATAATCATCTAACAATGCACATGTGCAACGGAGGCTACAGGGGGACTAAAAATGCCGAATTGTTGTCATGCGAATTGCTGAAAGGATGATTGAAACAGAATCTGTGGTAAATTTGAAGAAATACAGATGATGCATCTCAGGATGTTGGAGGAAGAACATTTATGGACTGAGGCAAATTGTATTGCCCTTTTCAGGAGTTATTGGGTTCATAATGAATTGAAACACTTCCTTCTGTGCTGAAAGCTTTAGTTTAGTTGCAGCTGGATGACAATTTCTGTTCCTGGTAGTATTTAGCAAACTGTTAAAAGTGAATGTCACTGCACAGAATTCCAAACATGACTCCAATCAGTAGAGAAAATATCCAAGGTGTGTGATGAGTTGTATCCTCTCATGTTGAACAGCGCAGCGACAGATACAATGGAGGCACTGATGATAATGTTCCAAGAATCCTTAGATTGTGGAAAATTCGCAGAGGATTGAAAGATGGTGAACATAACACCATTATTACAAAGATACTTGGACAAAATAGTAAGCAAGTATTGCCAATTTAGGTCAACCTGGGTAGATGTTCATGCCGGCATTGAAAGATGAAATAACAGGGTACTGAGTGTGCTATAACATCCTACAGAGTGAACATCCTTTCATAACGGGGAAATAATACTTGACAAACTTGCTACAGTGCTTTGAGAAGGAAACAAACATTACTGATGAAGGACCACCAGTTGATGTCGTACATTGAGATTTCAACAAAGCATTTGATAAGGTACAGCTCGTAAGGTGTCTCGAAGGAAAAGAGCCCGTGTGTTCAACGGTAGTATGTTCGGATGGACAGAGGACTGCATCGTTAATAGAAGTAGAGTTGTAGCAACAAGATGGTAACTGACAAGTCATGTACAGCCACAGAGCGAGTGCTGCGGAGGCCGTACACCTCATATTGACTGGGTTGATTTCGGAAATGGCGGAGGGGATTGCTATGCTTAGGAAAGTTGGGTAGGCAGGGACTACGTTCATTGGCGTTTTTAAGATTGAAAACAATCTTATTTTTTCAACATTTAAGATTCTAAAGAGGCTTGATAGTGTATATCCGTAGAGATTACTCCCATTTGTGAAAGATTTTACGACCAGAGGCCACATTTTCAAATTGGTTGCCCATTAATTCAGGGAAGAATTACTTCTTTCAGGTTGCAGCAATTTATTGAACACTTTAGCCAAGAAGGTTTTAGAGGTAATGCCATTAATCATATGCTAGGCTGTAACGGCCAGGTTAATTTTTAAATCAAGAAACAATGATAATGAGAAAAGGGTCGAGGCCTGAAACGTCAGCTTTTGTGCTCCTGAGATGCTGCTTGGCCTGCTGTGTTCATCCAGCTTCACACTTTGTTATCTTGGATTCTCCAGCATCTGCAGTTCCCATTATCAGTGATAATGAGAAAAGGGTAGTCTTTACAGTGGAAGATACTTCAAGGATCCCCTTATTACTAAAGAACACAGGGAGGAATTAAACACATCACTACCACACCATCACTACCATGAGAAAAGTAGCAGTAGACAATCTAATGGAGTGAAAGCAGATTGGACTCTTTGCCGTGATGGTTTACTTTCTAAGATTCTAAACAATGAGCTTCAGAGTCGGTGTCTGCTTTGACTGTAATTTCCCAAAAAGGTTTAGATTCCAGAGAAGCATCTGAGGGCTGGAAAACTGCTGATGTGACATCCCTGTTTAAAAAGGAGAGAGGCAAAAAGAAGATAACTACAACCGAACCAGCCTAACATCTATTGTTGGAAATATGTGGCAATCAACTATGAAGAAAATAGTAGCAGAACATTTGGAAAATCAGAATCTAATCAAACAGAATCACCATAGCCTGATGAAAGAGAAATTATGTCTGGCTAATTTGTTTGGGTTTTTGGAGGAAGTTTTGGGAGGAGAATTAACAGAGGAAAACCAGTAAATGTGTCGTGTTTGGACTTGGAGAAAGCATTGAGAATGTACTCAAAAGTAATAAGCTAAGAGCTGAGGTTTTGAAGGTAGTATATTGCTATGGATCAGTATACTTTGCACGTTCTGGAAGGAGAGATCACATCTCGAGTGAAATGCACCTAGCGAATATATATTTTGGGGAACTTGGTGGCAATCCGGTAAGTCAGTGCAGAGGGTAAGAGGTGCCATTTGCTTGCTTTTTTTGCCTGATAGTTCGTAAGCATTTTTTTTGAGACAGGGTGAATTGAAGCCAGAATCAGGGGCCGAGAGGGTGAACCAGGTTCATTGGTTGGTGATCGCTACTGGTTTAAGAATCTATTATCGGTAGCTTTCAGATTGCAAGTAAATCGGAGAAATATTTACAGGCTACAAACTAAAAGACCAGAATGTTTTCAAATCAAATTAAGAGCGAAGTAATTGAAATGGAGATGCCAGGCCAGATGATGATTTGTACCTACATGACGGGCGAGTGGTCAGGCCCCATACTCCAGCTTAGGGTTGATGAACTGGAATCTCAGTTTTTACCAATCAACAAATCATGTGGGGGACAGTTACTGGGGAATGCTGTGCTTCAGGAGGCAGTCACACACCTTAGATTAACTAGCTGAAACTTGGTCAGTGGCCAATGACAAAGAACAGGGCAGGTGGAAGGTTTCAGGATGTAGTGCAGAAGGAACCTTGGCCTTTGATCTTATCTAACAGGTTTGAGATTCTTTCTTCGTGTGTGGATGAGAGTGCAGGGTATAGGGAAGATGAGTAAACTGACTGTAGCACTGTGGTACAGGGGGACATTGAAGAGGGAATAAAAAGTGAAATGTAGTTATAATCAGAGGTAGTATAGTTAGGGGAATGAACACTGTTCGTTGTGACCAGGATCGAGAGTCTCGAAAGTAGTGTTGCCTGCCTGGTGCCCAGGTTCAGGAGATTCCATCTCGGCTACAAAGGAACTTGAAGTGGGAGGAGTAGAAATCCAGCTATCGTGGTCCACACAGGTACCATTGATATGGAAGAAAGAGGAAAGAGGTTCTCCTGAGGGATTATGAGCACCGAGGTGCTGAGGTGAGAAAGCAGAACCAGAATGGTAATAATCTCTGGATTATTATCTGAGCAATTTGGCACGGTGTGAACATAATTATAGATGTACATTGTTCAAATGGTGGCATGGCAGAAATGTGTTTGAATTCATGGGACATTGGCATCGGTATGGGGAAGGAGGGAGTCGTTCTGGTGTTATAGGCTCAACGAGAATCATATTGGGACAAGTATCCTCGCAAAATACAGAGCTCGGTCTGGGGCTAGGGCGTTAAAATAAAAAGTGTGGAGTGGGTGAGCTCAGTTGCATGGAAAATTGTGGAAAAAGTTAGAAGCTGGTAAGTGCTCAGCAAAGTTTCCAGAGCAAGTAATAGGACAAAAAGTATGGAAATGGTCAGGAGTCTCACTTCAGCTGCAGCAGATAAGAAGGGTGGCTGTAAATGCCAGACTGAAGATCTTGTATTGAATTGCAGGGAGTGTATGAAACAAAGTGAATGAGTTTGTGGTGCAGATTGAAATTGACAGATACATCACTCTGGGTATCACAGAGAGGTGGTTGTTAGGGGATAAGTGTTGGGAACGAAATAGCCAATGATTCATGTCCGATAGAAAGAACAGGCAAATGAACAGAGATAACAAAGTGTGGAGCTGGATGAGCACAGCAGGCCAAGCAGCATCTCACGAGCGTAAAAGCTGACGTTTTGTGCCGAGACCCTTCTACTTCTGTGTGTTCATCCTGCTGTGTTCATCCGGATCCACACTTTGTTATCTTGGATTCTGAAGCATCTGCAGTTCCCATTATCTCCGATACAAATGGACAGAGATGCCAGGGTTGGCTTGTCAGTAAGAAATGAAGGAACCAAATGAAGGAACGCGCTGAAGGAACCAAAGCTCTTGTGCTTGTTTATTAATGACTTGGAGGAAAGCGGTGCATGTGCTGTGGCTAAATTTGTAGATGACTGAAAAAATATTTAGAAAGACATGGCATGGCCCAGAAACAGAGATTTACCAGGATGTTACTTGAATCGGAATGTATTAGCTATAAGGAGGGTTTGGTGGAAATGCTGTGTCATGATACATGTAATGAGATCAACCATGATCTCACCAAATGATGGAGGAATATTCAATGGGCCAAATGACTTTTTTTGTGAGTCTTCTTGTTTGACAATGCATTCATGAAGGTGTTTTTTTTTTCTCTCTTGGATAAGATGTGGAAATGAAATGTATACGAGATGATGGGAACTGCAGATGCTGGAGAATCCAAGACAACAAAATGTGAGGCTGGATGAACACAGCAGGCCAAGCAGCATCTCAGGAGCACTTTTGTGCTCCTGAGATGCTGCTTGGCCTGCTGTGTTCATCCAGCCTCACATTTTGTTGTCATGAAATGTATACACTTCCTTTTCATCTGGGAATAAATAATTGTTCTGAACGATTTCCATTGACTAATAGCAATCTGACAAGCTTCGCAATGTAAAGAGATTTTTAGCTTCTTTTTAATTGTAAAGGTATTCTTTGGAATTAATTTGGCATATATTATTTGCATCTCAGGAAGTATGTTCATCACTGCATCTCAAAAAGTGCTCTGTTGTATGACAGTAGCTTTTTAAAGATCACTTCAATGGTTGTGATTTTGAGTTGCCATAACACACATTAAATTACACTGTTGGCCAATCTGTCCATGATTATTTCATTATGTTATGCTTCAAACAGACAAGGAAATATTGGTGATGCAATGAAGTGTTTGACTCTCAAATATAATTGCTGTTATAGTTTCCACTTGGAAGAAAGATTCACATCAAATTGACTGGTCAAGGAAATGGGACACTGACTGTGAGTACTTTGAATGTTCGACTTATTCCTAAAATGAAAGTTATGACCTTGATGATTTCTCTTTCATGCAGATATGAAGAGACTCTTTTAAAATATCCTCTGGGTTAGTGGTTCAGGCATAAAAGTGCAATATGTATATTTATGTATATACATGTACATGCGTCATCTGAAAAGATAATGAGTATAAATCACTTGTGACAAGGTGAGAATGAGTTATCCAGATAGTAAGAACTGCCAATGTTGGTGTCTGAGATAACACATTGTGGACCTGGAGGAACACAGCAGGGCAGGCAGCATCAGAGGCTGAGGAAAGTTGAGGTTTTGGATCAGGACCCTTCCTGAGAAATGGAGGGTGGAAGGGAGCTCAGAAACAAATAGTTTTGAGGGGGAGGAGGTGGTAGGGAAGGTAGGTGGGATGGTGATAAGTGAGTACTATCCAGATTGGAACAGATTTTCCCCAGGGGGTATTGAGTACGAATTCCAAATCACTCTCAAAATCTTAGTGACTGTTAACATTGATGTTTTTTGTCTGTGTGTTTCAGTAATTGCATGACAGTTGAATGGTTCGTTGAGAGTGAGGAACCTATGGACTCTCACACACCAAGATGGAATTTAGTTTGAAGAGTGACTTCAAAATAGTTGCTTGCTTTTAAAATCTTGACCGTTTTTGCTGTCCAGTTGAATGAATTTAGCTTCATACTGCTTCAATAGGAATTAGTGTTTAATAGGAACATATTTGTGAAACTTACAGTTCCGTAAGTTTTAGCATAAACTGGTCCAGCCTTTCGGTGCTTGCAAAAAGGCTCACCTCTCCATTAATACCGAAGGAAAATTGGAGTTTAAAAGTAAGTTCACCCGTTGTCAGGGAATGAAATGTTAATGTTGACTCGAAAATAATTTTTTAAAAAGTCATATATTTGTGTAACACTGAACTCAAATTAAAATTTGGATATGCTAGTTTTACAGATGGTTGGATATTGAATTCATTTTAAATGAGGGTGAAGATCACTTTAAATCCAGCATATTTGTGAAGAAAAGAAATAGCATATCAAATAAAATTAACTGCATGACTCTTCATAGCCCTATATGTAGAATTTCATTCTGAACTATGAGACAGTTGTGACCCCATACTACCTCAGTGCTCATGGCAAGAGTAAGACTCCTGTTTGACGTGGTGTGCACTGCATGGAATGGCGGCAACATCAGATTCATTGATGCTTGAGAATCAAAAGAATATGACAATAAGATTTAAAATCAAAATCTCATTGAACACTTCAAGGAATGTATTACAGGAAGAGGGGGAAAGCATGTATGACTAATAGAAGGTGGTGGCGCAGATCACATAGACCTGTGTGCTAAAACTTATGACAAATTTCACATTGAATGGAACAGTTTAAACAGGCTGGAGGAAGCAGACATGCCAGCCCAAACTTATTGAATTTGAGCATTCTGTTCATAAACATCAGCAAAATTGTTGGAAACATGTTTATTCTTTCTCTTTTATTGCACAGAACCATACGATTAGACTGTTTTGATGAGAAATTTAAAGATTACGTGTCCCATCCGTTTGACTCACAGTTTGGTGCCATAGGTTGGTACGATCTTCGTTGGAGAAGGAAAAGGGATGTTCCAGATACAGAAAACCGTCAAACCATTTACAACAAAGTCCATTTCTGGTTAGTATTAATTAATGCAGTTAACATTTTTAGCTCGACATGATTGCACAATGGAGTCAATAAGAAAATTCCATCTGATATTCCACATAAATTTTAAGTGGATATTAAAGCAGCTCATTTCTTTTTCACGCTGTATGCTGCTTTTAAGAATGGTTGTCTTGTTGTCGAAATGTTTAGCTTTGACTCCATGGCTTCTTCCATTAGCTCACATTGAAACACATGTTTCTTCAGCCAAAAATGCACATTTACCCGGTGTAGCTTGACCAACCTTCCCCTGTGGTCGTTCCCCTGAAATCCCCTGCGGTAGCTCCCCTGAAAAACAACTGTACCATTTTGGATACTGTTCCGGGGACGACTTCGCAGGGGTATGCAGTAGGGTGCAGGTCTCTGGCACAGAGTCTGTCCCTCTTGCACAGAAGGGGAGCGGGGATAGGAAGAGAGTGATAGTCATTGGGGACTCAATAGTTGGAGGGACTGATAGAAGATTTGCCGGGAACGAAAGAGACTCACGATTGGTGTGTTGCCGACCAGGTGCCAGGGTCTGTGATGTCTCGGATCGTGTGTTTAGGGTCCTGAGGGGAGAGGCTGACCAGCCCCAAGTCGTGATATACATAGGCACCAACGGCATGTGTAGAAAGAGGGATAGGGATGTCAGGCAGGATTTGAGGGAGCGAGGGTGGAAGCCGAGAGCTAGAACAAGCAGAGTGGTCATCTCTGGTTTGTCACCCGTACCACGTGATAGCGAGGCAAAGAACAGGGAGAGATTTCAGCTGAAGACGTGGCTGCAGGGATGGTGCAGGTGGGAGGGCTTCAGGTACATGGACAATTGGGGCTCGTTCTGGGGAAGGTGGGACCTGTACAAACAGGACGGTCTCCACTTGAATGAGAGGGGCACGAATATCCTGGGTGGGAAATTGGCTAGTGCCATTCGGTTGGATTTAAACTAGCTCAGAAGGGGGATGGGAAACTGAGGTGTAGTCCCAGTACACAGGAGGATGAGCGTAGGGAGGACATGGTCAGGACCTCACTGTCACAGGAGTGTGCTGGCAGACAGCAAGCTGGATTGAAGTGTGACGACTTTAATGCCGGGAGTATCCGGAATAATGTAGGTGAGGTTGCAGCTTGGATAGGTACCTGGGACTTCGATGTTGTGGCCATTTCGGAGGCATGGATAGAGGAGGGTCAGGAATGGATGTTGCAGGTTCTCTTGTTTAGATCTTTCATTAAGGTCTGGGAAGGTGGTAAAAGAGGGGGAGGTGTGGCTTTGTTGGTCAAGGAAAGTATAACGGCGACTGAAAGAACCTTTGAGGACTTGTCTACTGTGGTGGTATGGGCTGAGGTTGCCAAGGAAGGTTTGTCGACTGAGCCAGTGTGGGTGGACGTTCGGAACAGCAAGGCAGCAGTCACTTCACTGGGGGTTTTCTACGGACCCCAAATAACGGTTGGGAGATGGAAGAACTCATTGGCCGGCAGATTGTTGAAAAGTGCAAACGTATCAGGGTTGTTGTTATGGGTGACTTCAACTTTCCCAATATAGATTGAAACCTCCTGAGTGCAGATGGTTTGGATGGAGCCGTGTTTGTCAGGTGTGTTCAGGAGGGTTTCCTGACTCAGTATGTGGACAGGCCGAGGGGGGAGGCCATTTTGGATTTGGTGCTCGGCGATGAGCCAGGACAGGTGTCAGATCTCGTGGTGGGAGAACACTTTGGCGACAGTGACCGCAAGAGCCTCACATTTACCATAGCCATGGAAAGTGAAAGGAGCAGTTACCAGGGGAAGATATTTCACTGGGGTCAAGGAAACTATGATGCTATCAGACAGGAGTTGGGAAGTACAGATTGGGAGCAATTGTTCCACAGAAAGGGCGCAGCAGACATGTGGAGGCTGTTCAAGGAGCAGTTGTTGCGAGTGATGTATAAATTTGTTCCTCTGAGACAGATAAGAAGGGGTAAGATTCAGGAGCCTTGGATGACGGGTACAGAGGTGCTTCTTGTCAAAAAGAAAAGGCAGCGTACGTAAGGTGGAGGAAGTGAGGGTCTGGCACAGCTTTAGAGTATTACAGGCCTGCTCAGAAGGAGCTCAAAAGATATTGCCTGTACAATTGTTACCTGTTACAACCTTTGCGTCCACGCTTGCTCATTCAATGGTGTCAAGATGCCAGCAGTGCATGTACCTTCTCCATCCCCTAATGCCGTCAGCTCACACAAGACATAGTCCTTACTGAAAATCTTCTGATCAACCAACGTTCATTGTAATGGACATTTTAGTTGTCTGTCATGAAACGAAAACTGATTCTGACTGGCATGACCTGCAGTGCAAATGAATATCATCTGCGAAACGAGATTCCTTATGGGCTTGCAGCCGCTACAAATAATTGCTTTTCAAAGACGTTGCATACATACATTTTTTTCTCCTGTCACCTTAGATTATTTTTTTGTTTATGCATGTTGTGTGGGTTTCCAGTCAGGCCCATAAACTCAGGTTGATGCAGTCACTGTTACAACAGGGTATTGAAGGAGAATTTGTGATCTTTGGAGTTTCATTCCAGTGTCTGAAGGAGTGCACCATCAAGCCACTTCAGAGCACTACTGGCGACGAATTGTTGCAAGTTTTCAAGTGTTACCGATCGTCACATAAAATATGGCCTTTTTGTTGTTGCGCTATTCATCTTAACTGCACCATATCTAGTATTTCGGCTTGGAAACTATTTCAATTTTTTTGATTTACTTATTCAAAATCATTTATGATTGTTGTCATGATATCTACAATATGTTATTTTGATTGGACATAGAGGATTGGATCTGTCTTAATGGAAATAATGTATGCGCTTATAAAACCCCTTCTGGGCAAGGTAGTTGCTCAGTGGTTAGAGCTGCTCATGCACTGGGGACCCAATTGAGATTCCAGTCTTGGGTAACTATCTGTGTGGAATTGACACGTCCTCCCCGCGTCTGCGAGGGGCTTCTGCCAGGTGCTGCAGTTTCCTCCCATTGTTCAAAGATGTGCAGGTCCTTATATGTGATTTGTGAAGCATTTCTTAAATGTTTCAATCCTGCCAGCATCCAGTGCCTTGGACAAAATAACTGGAGATGAATAAAAGATACTGTGCCTTTTGACACCATTTCCTGCTGGATTTTCATCAATCCTGCTTTATATCGGTGACAACTTCCATGACCTTTCTTGATGCTATGTCTGAATTGACAGTCTAGTTCCAAATATTTGTTGTGCAGTATTTCAAGGTCTCTGTTACAGCATACCCATGAATGTCCACTTCAAAAGATACTTCCATATCATAGAATCCCTACGGTGTGGAAACAAGCCCCTTTTGACCCAAGAAGTCCACGGCCACGCTCCAAAGAGCATCTCACCCTGACTCATCCCCCGACCCTTTCCTCAGTAACCGTACGTTTCCCATGACTAACACACCTAATCTACACATCCCTAAACACAATGGGCAAGTTTGGCATGGCCCATACACCGAGCCTGCACATCTTTGGACTGTGGGAGGAAACCAGAGCACCCAGCAGGAACCCATGCAGGCATGGGCAGAATGTACAAACTCCGCACAGAAAATCGTCCAACGGTGGGATCGAACCTGGGTCCCTGGCGCTGTGAGTCAGCAGTGCTAACCACTGAGCCACCGTGCTGCCCTTGGAGTTAGACAGAGCTTGCTTGTTCCTGGGTGGCCTCAAACTGCCAACCTCCACTTAGTGGCAAAAGTGCTGACCAACTGCACTCATCTTCACTGGTTTTTGCTTTGTATCATTGAATTCAATTCTTCAAACTCTATGATAAATATTTAAATTTCCATTGATATGTGAGCGTTGTTTTTAGTACGCAGTATTGGTTTATTATGTTTCATTGGTACATAATGAATATTGTATGTATATGCAAATGGGCAAGTTGGTAACGATGCAGTCCACAGACCTGGAGGATAATAACACTGTCCTTCAATCGCCCACGATGCCCTCTGCAAATTGGTAGAAAACAAAAATTTCTAAAAAATTCATCTCTCCTCCCGTCAGTCGATCAAAATTAATTCAGGATTTTGTACAGGCCAATAAGCGTAAGATTACACGAGCCTAAACAAAACTACTGGCTCATATTAGTTCAGGAAAGTGAAAGGGCAACAATAGAGGTAGTAGGAACTGCAGATGCTGGAGAATCTGAGATAAGAAGGTGTAAAGCTGGATGAACACAGCAGGCCAAGCAGTATCATCCGGCTCTACACCTTGTTGTCTCAGATTCTCCAGCGCCAATTTTCTGAAGTAGGGTCTCGTTCCGAAACATCAGCTTTCTTGCTTCTCTGATGCTGCTTGACCTGCTGTGTTCATCCAGCTCTCCACCTTGGGCAACAATAGAGTATGTTTTAAGTCACTAGATATGTTACGTGGGTTTGTCTTCCTTAGGGTGGACAATGGGATGCAGTGACTGAGGACAATGGGATGCAGTGACTGAGGGCAATGGGATGCAGTGACTGAGGGCAATGGGATGCAGTGACTGAGGGCAATGGGATGCAGTGACTGAGGGCAATGGGATGCAGCGACTGAGGACAATGGGATGCAGCAACTGAGGACAATGGGATGCAGTGACTGAGGACAATGGGATGCAGTGACTGAGGACAATGGGATGCAGTGACTGAGGACAATGGGATGCAGTGACTGAGGACAATGGGATGCAGTGACTGAGGACAATGGGATGCAGTGACTGAGGACAATGGGATGCAGTGACTGAGGACAATGGGATGCAGTGACTGAGGACAATGGGATGCAGTGACTGAGGGCAATGGGATGCAGTGACTGAGGGCAATGGGATGCAGTGACTGAGGACAATGGGATGCAGTGACTGAGGGAAGTGGGATGCAGTGACTGGGAATTGGGACGCTGTGGCTGAGTGAAATGGGACGCAGTGACTGATGGAAAGGAGATGCAGTGACTGATTGAAATGGGATTGCCGTGACTGTGGAAAGGAGAAGCAGTGACTGAGGAAATGGGACGCGGTGACGGATGGAAATGGGATGCTCTGACTGAGTGTAAAGTGAAGCTTTGAGTGAAATGGGATGCAGTGGCTGTGTGAAATGGGATGCAGTGGCTGTGTGAAATGGGATGCAGTGGCTGTGTGAAATGGGATGCAGTGACTGGTGGTAATGAGATGCTCTGACTTAGGGAAAGGAAATGCAGTGTCTGTGGGAAATGGGATGCTGCGACTGAGGGTGATGGGATGCAGTGACTGATGGAAATGGATGCAGTGACTGAGTGAAATGGGAGGCGGTGACTGAGTGAAATGCGATGCAGTGACTGAGGTACTGGGAAGGAGTGACTGAGTTAATAGGGATGCAGTGCCCGTGCGGGCTTGGGGTGCAGTGACTTAGGGAAATGGGATACAGTGCCTGAGTGAAATGTGACGCACTGACTGAGTGAAATCGGATGCAGTGACAGAGTGGAATGGGATGCAGTAACTGCGTGAAATGGGATGCAGTGAATGAGTGAAATGAGATGCAGTGTCTGATGGAAATGTGATGCAGTGACAGAGTGACATGAGCTGCAGTGACTGATGGAAATGGGATGCAGTGACTGAGCGACATGAGCTGCAGTGTCTGATGGAAATGTGACGCAGTAACTGAGGGAAATGGGATGCAGTGACTGAGGGACATGGGATGCAGTGACTGAGGGACATGGGATGCAGTGACTGAGGGAAAGGAGATGCAGTGACTGTGGGAAATGGCATACTGTGACTCAGGGTAATGGGATGCAGTGACTGAGGGGAATGGGATGCAGTGAGTGTGGGAAACTGAATACAGCGTCTGAGAGATATGGGAAACAGTGACTGAGGGAAATGTGATGCAGTGACTGAGGGAAATGTGATGCAGTGACTGAGGGAAATGTGATGCAGTGACTGAGGAAAATGTGATGCAGTGACTGAGGGAAATGGGATGCAGTGACTGAGGGGAATGGGATGCAGTTAGTCTGGGAAATTGAATGCAGCGTCTGAGAGATACGGGAAACAGTGACTGATGAAAATGGGATGCAGTGATTGAGTGAAATGTGATGCAGTGATTGAGTGAAATGTGATGCAGTGACTGAGTGAAATGTGATGCAGTGACTGAGTGAAATGGGCTGCTGTGACTGTTGGAAATGGGATGCAGTGATTGAGTGAAATGGGATGCAGTGACTGAGTGAAATGAGATGCAGTGACTGAGGAAAATGGGATGCAGTCTGTGAGTGAAATGTGTTGCAGTCACTGAGTGAAAGGGGATGCAGTGACTGAGTGAAATGCGATGCAGTGACTGTTGGAAATGGGATGCAGTGTCTGAGGGAAATGGGATGCAGTGACTGACGGAAATGGGATGCAGTCAGTGAGTGAAATGAGATGCAGTGACTGAATGAAGTGGGATGCAGTGACTGAGGACAATGGGATGCAGTGACTGAGGGACATGGGATGCAGTGACTGAGGGACATGGGATGCAGTGACTGAGGGACATGGGATGCAGTGACTGTGGGAAATGGCATACTGTGACTCAGGGTAATGGGATGCAGTGACTGAGGGGAATGGGATGCAGTGAGTGTGGGAAATTGAATACAGCGTCTGAGAGATACGGGAAACAGTGACTGATGGAAATGGGATGCAGTGAATGTGGGACATGGGATGCAGTGATTGAGTGAAATGGGATGCAGTGACTGAGGGACATGGGATGCACTGACTCAGGGACATGGGATGCACTGACTGAGGCACATGGGATGCAGTGACAGAGGTACTGGGAAGGAGTGACTGAGTTAATAGGGAATCAGTGCCCAAGAATGATGGAAATGGGATGCAGTGACTGATGGAAATGGGATGCAGTGACTGAGGGAAATGAGATGCCAAGACTGATGGAAATGGGATGCAGTGACTGATGGAAATGGGATGCAGTGACTGATGGAAATGGGATGCAGTGACTGAGGGAAATGGGATGCAGTGTCTGTTTGAAATGGGATCCTGCGACTGAAGTTAATGGGATGCAGTGACTGAGTGAAATGGGCTGCAGTGACTGAGTGTAATGGGATGCTGTGACACTGTGGAATGGGATGCAGTGACTCAGTGGAATGTGAAGCATTGACTGAGGGAAAGGAGATGCAGTGAATGTGGGAAATTGGATGCTCTGGCTGAGGGTAATGTGATGCAGTGACTGAGGGTAACGCGATGCAGTGACTGTGGTTAATGGAATGCAGTGAATGAGGGATAGGAGATGCAATGACTGTGGGAAATGGGATGCAATGACTGAGGGAAATGGGATGCAGTGACTGATGGAAATCAGATGCAGTGTCTGAGGGAAATGGGATGCAGTGACTGAGCGTACTGGGATGCAGTGACTGAGCGTACTGGGATGCAGTGACTGAGCGTACTGGGATGCAGTGACTGATGGTAATGGGATGCAGTGACTGAGGTGAAATGGGCTGCAGAGACTGAGTGAAATGACATGCAGTGATTGAGGAACGGAGATGCAGTGTCTGTGGGAAATGGGATGCACTGACTGATGGAAATGGGATGCAGTGACTGAGGACAATGGGATGCAGTGACTGAGTGAACTGTGATTCAGTCACTGAGTGAACTATGATTCAGTCACTGAGTGAACTGTGATGCAGTGGCTGAGTGGAATGGGATGCAGTGACTGAGTGAAATGAGATGCAGTGACTGAGTGAAATGAGATGCAGTGACTGAGTGAAATGAGATGCAGTGACTGAGGGACATGGGATGCAGTGACTGAGGGACATGGGATGCAGTGACTGAGGGACATGGGATGCAGTGACAGATGTACTGGGAAGGAGTGACTGAGTTAATAGGGAATCAGTGCCCGAGCGGGCTTGGGGTGCAGTGACTGAGGGAAATGCGAGACAGTGCCTGACCGAAAAGGGACGCACTGACTGAGTGAAATGGGATGCAGTGATTGAGTGAAATGACATGCAGTGACTGTGGGACATGGGATGCAGTGACTGAGGGACATGGGATGCACTGACTGAGTGAAATGGGATGCAGTGACTGAGTGAAATGGGATGCAGTGACTGAGGGACGTGGGATGCAGTGACTGAGGGACGTGGGATGCAGTGACTGAGGGACATGGGATGCAGTGACTGAGGGACATGGGATGCAGTGACTGAGGGAAATGGGATGCAGTGACTGAGGGAAATGAGATGCCAAGACTGAGTGAAATGGGATGCAGTGACTGAAGGAAATGGTATGCAGTGTCTGTTGGAAATGGGATCCTGCGACTGAAGGTAATGGGATGCAGTGACTGAGGGTAATGGGATGCAGTGACTGAGGGTAATGGGATGCAGTGACTGAGTGAAATGGGATGCAGTGACTGATTGAAATGTGATGCAGTGACTGAGGGTAATGGGATGCAGTGACTGAGTGAAATGGGATGCAGCGAATGAAGACAATGGGATGCAGTGACTGAGGACAATGGGATGCAGTGACTGAGGACAATGGGATGCAGTGACTGAGTGAAATGGGATGCAGTGACTGAGGACAATGGGATGCAGTGACTGAGGGGAATGGGATGCAGTGACTGAGGGGAATGGGATGCAGTGACTGAGGGGAATGTGATGCAGTGACTGAGTGAAATGGGACGCAGTGACTGATGGAAAGGAGATGCAGTGACTGATTGAAATGGGATGCAGTGACTGAGTGAAATGGGATTGCCGTGACTGTGGAAAGGAGAAGAAGTGACTGAGGAAATGGGACGCGGTGACGGATGGAAATGGGATGCTCTGACTGAGTGTAAAGTGAAGCTGAGTGAAATGGGATGCCGTGGCTGTGTGAAATGGGATGCAGTGGCTGTGTGAAATGGGATGCAGTGACTGGTGGAAATGAGATGCACTGACTTAGGGAAAGGAAATGCAGTGTCTGTGGGAAATGGGATGCTGCGACTGAGGGTGATGGAATGTAGTGACTGGGTGAAATGCAATGCAGTGACTGAGGTACTGGGAAGGAGTGACTGAGTTAATAGGGATGCAGTGCCCGTGCGGGCTTGGGGTGCAGTGACTTAGGGAAATGGGATATAGTGCCTGAGTGAAATGTGACGCACTGACTGAGTGATATCGGATGCAGTGACTGAGTGGAATGGGATGCAGTGACTGTGGGACGTGGGATGCAGTGACTGTGGGACGTGGGATGCAGTGACTGTGGGACGTGGGATGCAGTGACTGAGGGAAATGGGATGCAGTGACTGAGGGAAATGGGATGCAGTGACCGAGTGAAATGAGATGCAGTGACTGAGCGAAATGGGATGCACTATTTTTGGGAAGTAGGATGCAATCACTGATTGAAATGAGATGCAGAGACTGTGGGAAAGGAGATGCTGTGACGATGGGAAATGGGATGCAGTGACTGTGTGAAATGGGATGCAGTGACTCAGTGAAATGTGATTCAGTCACTGAGTGAAATATGAATCACTCACTGAGTGTACTGTGATTCAGTCACTGACTGAACTGTGATGCAGTCACTGAGTGAACAGTGATGCAGTCACTGAGTGAAATGGGATGCAGTGGCTGAGGGAAATGTGATGCAGTGACTGAGTGAAATGGGATGCAGTGACTGAGGGAAATGGGATGCAGTGACAGAGTGACATGAGCTGCAGTGTCTGATGGAAATGTGATGCAGTACCTGAGGGAAATGGGATGCAGTGACTGAGGTAGTGGGAATGAGTGACTGAGTTCATGGGGATGCAGTGCCCGAGCGGACTTGCGGTGCAGTGAGTGAGGGAGATGGGATACAGTGCCTTAGTGAAATGAGATGCAGTGACTGAGGGAAATGGGATGCAGTGACTGAGGGAAATGGGATGCAGTGACTGAGTGAAATGGGATGCAGTGACTGAGTGACATGGGATGCAGTGACTGAGTGACATGGGAAGCACTGACTGAGTGAAATGCCATGCAGAGACTGAAGGAAAGGAGATGCTCTGACTATGGGAAATGGGATGCAGTGAGTGTGGGAAATTGAATGCAGCGCCTGTGAGATATGGGAAACAGTGACTGATGGAAATGGAATGCAGTGACTATGGTGAAGGTGATGCAGTGACTGAGTGAAATGGGATGCAGTGACTGTGTGAAATGGGATGCAGTGACTGTGTGAAATGTGATGCAGTGTCTGAGTGAAATGTGATGCAGTGACTGAGTCAAATGGGATGCAGTGACTGAGGGACATGAGATGCAGTGACTGAGTGAAATGGGACGCTTTGACTGAGGGAAATGGGACGCTTTGACTGAGGGAATTGGGACGCTTTGACTGAGGGAAATGGGATGCAGTGCCTGAGTGAAATGGGATGCAGTGACTGAGTGAAATGGGATGCAATCACTGAGTGAAATGTGTTGCAGTCACTGAGTGAAATGGGATGCATTGCTGATTGAAATGGGCTGCAGTGACTGAGAGAAATGGGCTGCAGTGACTGAGAGAAATGGGCTGCAGTGACTGAGAGAAATGGGCTGCAGTGACTGAGTGAAATGTGTTGCAGTCACTGAGTGAAATGGGATGCATTGCTGATTGAAATGGGCTGCAGTGACTGAGAGAAATGGGCTGCAGTGACTGAGAGAAATGGGCTGCAGTGACTGAGAGAAATGGGCTGCAGTCACTGAGTGAAATGTGTTGCAGTCACTGAGTGAAATGGGATGCAATCACTGAGTGAAATGTGTTGCAGTGACTGAGGGATATGAGATGCAGGGACTGAGTGAAATGAGATGCATCACTGAGTGGAATGGGATGCATCACTGAGTGGAATGGGATGCAGTGACTGAGGGATATGAGATGCAGGGACTGAGTGAAATGAGATGCAGTGACTGAGGGAAAAGGGATTCAGTATTTTTGGGAAGTAGGATGCAATCACTGAGTGAAATGCGATCCAGAGACTGTGGGAAAGGAGATGCTGTGACTGTGGGAAATGGGATGCAGTGAGTGTGGGAAATTGAATGCAGCGTGTGTGAGATACGGGGAACAGTGAGTGATGAAAATGGGATGCAGTGACTATGGTGAAGGAGATGCAGTGATTGAGTGAAATGGGATGCAGTGACAGAGTGAAATGGGATGCAGTGTCTGCGTGAAATGCAGTGCAGTGACTGCGTGAAATGCGGTGCAGTGACTGCGTGAAATGGGATGCAGTGACTGCTTCAAATGGGATGCATCACTGAGTGAAATGGGATGCAGTGACTGAGTGAAATGGGATGCAGTGTCTGAGGGAAATGGGATGTAGTGACTGAGTGAAATGGGATGCATCACTGAGTGTAATGGGATGCAGTCTCTGAGTGAAATGGGACGCATCACTGAGTGAAATGGGATGCAGTGACTTAGGGAAATGCAATGCAGTGACTGAGTGAAATGGGATGCAGTGACTGAGTGAAATGGGATGCAGTGACTGAGTGAAATGGGATGCAGTGACTGAGGGGAATCGGATGCAGTGAATGAGGACAATGGGATGCAGTGACTGAGGACAATGGGATGCAGTGACTGAGAGGAATGTGATGCAGTGACTGAGGGAAATGTGATGCAGTGACTGAGGGAAATGTGATGCAGTGACTGAGGGAAAGGGGATGCAGTGACTGGTAATTGGGATGCAGTGACTGTGGAAAATGGGACGCAGTGACTGAGTGAAATGGGACGCAGTGACTGATGGAAAGGAGATGCAGTGACTGAGTGAAATGGGATGCAGTGACTGAGTGAAATGGGATGCAGTGACTGTGGAAAGGAGATGCAGTGATGAGGAAATGGGACGCGGTGACGGATGGTAATGGGATGCTCTGACTGAGTGTAAAGTGAAGCATTGAGTGAAATGGGATGCAGTGGCTGTGTGAAATGGGATGCAGTGGCTGTGTGAGATGGGATGCAGTGTCTGAGTGAGATGGGATGCAGTGTCTGAGTGAAATGGGATGCAGTTAATGAGTGAAATGAGATGCAGTGACTGATGGAAATTGAATGCAGTGACAGAGTGACATGAGCTGCAGTGCCTGATGGAATTGCGATGCAGTTACTGTGGGACATGGGATGCAGTGGCTGAGGTCCTGGGAAGGAGTGACTGAGTTAATAGGGATTCAGTGCCCGAACGGGCTTGGGGTACAGTGACTGAGGGAAATGGGATACAGTGGCTGAGAGAAATGAGACGCACTGTCTTAGTGAAATGGGATGCAGTGAGTGAGGGACATGGGATGCAGTGAGTGAGGGACATGGGATGCACTGACTGAGGGAAGTGGGATGCAGTGACTGAGGGAAATCGGATGCAGTGACTGTTGTAAATGGGTTGCAGTGACTGATTGAAATGAGATGCAGTGACTGAGGGAAATGGGATGCAGTATTTGTGGGAAGTAGGATGCAATCACTGATTGAAATGAGATGCAGAGAATGAGGGAAAGGAGATGCTGTGTCTATGGGAAATGGGATGCAGTGAGTGTGGGAAATTGAATGCAGCGTCTGTGAGATACGGGCACCAGTGACTGATGGAAATGGGATGCAGTGACTGTGGTGAAGGAGATGCCGTGATTGAGTGAAATAGGATGCAGTGACTGAGTGAAATGTGATGCAGTGACTGCGTGAAATGGGATGCAGTGACTGCGTGAAATGGGATGCAGTGACTGAGTGAAATGGGATGCAGTCACTGAGTGAAATGGGATGCATTACTGATTGAAATGGGCTGCAGTGACTGAGAGAAATGGGACGCAATGACTGAGGGAAATGGGACGCTTTGACTGAGGGAAATGGGACGCTTTGACTGAGGGAATTGGGACGCTTTGACTGAGGGAAATGGGATGCAGTGCCTGAGTGAAATGGGATGCAGTGCCTGAGTGAAATGGGATGCAGTGACTGAGTGAAATGGGATGCAGTGACTGAGTGAAATGTGTTGCAGTCACTGAGTTAAATGTGTTGCAGTCACTGAGTGAAATGTGTTGCAGTCACTGAGTGAAATGGGATGCAGTCACTGAGTGAAATGGGATGCATTACTGATTGAAATGGGCTGCAGTGACTGAGAGAAATGGGCTGCAGTGACTGAGAGAAATGGGCTGCAGTCACTGAGTGAAATCTGTTGTAGTCACTGACTGAAATGTGATGCATCACTGAGTTGAATGGGATGCAGTGACTGATGGATATGAGATGCAGTCACTGAGTGAAATGTGATGCATCACTGAGTGGAATGGGATGCAGTGACTGAGGGATATGAGATGCAGGGACTGAGTGAAATGAGATGCAGTGACTGAGGGAAAAGGGATTCAGTATTTTTGGGAAGTAGGATGCAATCACTGAGTGAAATGCGATCCAGAGACTGTGGGAAAGGAGATGCTGTGACTGTGGGAAATGGGATGCAGTGAGTGTGGGAAATTGAATGCAGCGTGTGTGAGATACGGGGAACAGTGAGTGATGAAAATGGGATGCAGTGACTATGGTGAAGGAGATGCAGTGATTGAGTGAAATGGGATGCAGTGTCTGCGTGAAATGCGGTGCAGTGACTGCGTGAAATGCGGTGCAGTGACTGCGTGAAATGCGGTGCAGTGACTGCGTGAAGTGGGATGCAGTGACTGCTTCAAATGGGATGCAGTGACTGCTTCAAATGGGATGCAGTGACTGCTTCAAATGGGATGCAGTGACTGAGTGAAATGGGATTCAGTGCCTGACTGAAATGGGATGAAGTGACTGAGTGAAATGTGATGCAGTGACTGAGTGAAATGTGATGCAGTGACTGAGTGAAATGTGATGCAGTGACTGAGTGAAATGCAATGCAGTGACTGAGTGAAATGCGATGCAGTGAATGAGTGAAATGAGATGCACTGACTGATGGAAATTGGATGCAGTGACAGAGTGACATGAGCTGCAGTGACTGAGTGAAATGAGATGCATTGTTTGATGGAAATATGATGCAGTAACTGACGGAAATGAGATGCAGTGACTGAGGGAAATGGGATGCAGTGACCAAGGGAAATGGGATGCAGTGACCGAGTGAAATGAGATGCAGTGACTGAGCGAAATGGGATGCAGTATTTTTGGGAAGTAGGATGCAATCACTGATTGAAATGAGATGCAGAGACTGTGGGAAAGGAGTTGCTGAGTCTGTGGGAAATGGGATACAGTGAGTGTCGGAAATTGAATGCAGCGTCTGTGTGATGTGTGATACGGGAACCAGTGACTGATGGAAATGGGATGCTGTGACTGTGGTGAAGGAGATGCAGTGATGGAGTGAACTGGGATGCAGTGACTGAGTGAACTGGGATGCAGTGACTGAGTGAAATGTGATGCAGTGACTGAGTGAAATGTGATGCAGTGACTGAGTGAAATGTGATGCAGTGACTGAGTGAAATGGGATGCAGTGACTGCGTGAAATGCGATGCAGTGACTGCGTGAAATGCGATGCAGTGACTGCGTGAAATGCGATGCAGTGACTGCGCGAAATGGGATGCAGTGACTGCTTCAAATGGGATGCATTACTGATTGAAATGGGCTGCAGTGACTGAGAGAAATGGGCTGCAGTGACTGAGAGAAATGGGCTGCAGTCACTGAGTGAAATCTGTTGTAGTCACTGACTGAAATGTGATGCATCACTGAGTTGAATGGGATGCAGTGACTGAGGGATATGAGATGCAGGGACTGAGTGAAATGAGATGCAGTGACTGAGGGAAAAGGGATTCAGTATTTTTGGGAAGTAGGATGCAATCACTGAGTGAAATGCGATCCAGAGACTGTGGGAAAGGAGATGCTGTGACTGTGGGAAATGGGATGCAGTGAGTGTGGGAAATTGAATGCAGCGTGTGTGAGATACGGGGAACAGTGAGTGATGAAAATGGGATGCAGTGACTATGGTGAAGGAGATGCAGTGATTGAGTGAAATGGGATGCAGTGACAGAGTGAAATGGGATGCAGTGTCTGCGTGAAATGCAGTGCAGTGACTGCGTGAAATGCGGTGCAGTGACTGCGTGAAATGCGGTGCAGTGACTGACGGAAATGGGATGCAGTGACTGCTTCAAATGGGATGCATCACCGAGTGAAATGGGATGCATCACTGAGTGAAATGAGATGCAGTGACTGAGTGAAATGGGATGTAGTGACTGATTGAAATTGGATGAAGTGACTGAGTGAAATGTGATGCAGTGACTGAGTGAAATGCAATGCAGTGACTGAGTGAAATGCGATGCAGTGAATGAGTGAAATGAGATGCACTGACTGATGGAAATTGGATGCAGTGACTGAGTGAAATGAGATGCATTGTTTGATGAAAATATGATGCAGTAACTGACGGAAATGAGATGGAGTGACTGAGTGAAATGGGCTGCAGTGACTGCGTGAAATGGGTTGCAGTGACTGAGAGAAATGGGCTGCAGTCACTGTGTGAAATCTGTTGCTGTCTCTGAGTGAAATGTGATGCATCACTGAGTTGAATGGGATTCAGGGACTGAGTGAAATGAGATGCAGTGACTGAGGGAAAGGAGATGCTGACACTATGGGAAATGGTATGCAGTGAGTGTGGGGAAATTGAAAGCAGCGTCTGTGAGATACGGGGAACAGTGAGTGATGAAAATGGGATGCAGTGACTGTGGTGAAGGAGATGCAGTGACTGAGTGAAATGGGATGCAGTGACTGAGTGAAATGGGATGCAGTGACTGCTTCAAATGGGATGCAGTGACTGAGTGCAATGGGATTCAGTGACTGAGTGCAATGGGATTCAGTGACTGAGTGAAATGGGATGCAGTGACTGACGGAAATGGGATGCAGTGACAGATGGAAATGGGATGCAGTGACTGAGTGAAATGGGATGAAGTGTCTGAGTGAAATGGGGTGAAGTGACTGAGTGAAATGGGATGCAGTCAGTGAGTGAAATGTGTTGCAGTCACTGAGTGAAATGTGTTGCAGTCACTGAGTGAAATGTGTTGCAGTCACTGAGTGAAAAGGGATGCAGTGACTGAGTGAAATGCGATGCAGTGACTGAGTGAAATGCGATGCAGTGACTGTTGGAAATGGGATGCAGTGACTAAGGGAAATGGGATGCAGTGACTGAGGGAAATGAGATGCAGTGACTGAGGGAAATGAGATGCAGTGACCGAGGGAAATAGGATGCAGTGACCGAGGGAAATAGGATGCAGTGACCGAGGGAAATGGGATGCAGTGACCGAATGAAATGAGATGCAGTGACTGAGCGAAATGGGATGCAGTATTTTTGGGAAGTAGTATGCAATCACTGATTGAAATGAGATGCAGAGACTGTGGGAAAGGAGATGCTGTGTCTTTGGGAAATGGGATACAGTGAGTGTCGATAATTGAATGCAGTGTCTGTGAGATACGGGAACCAGTGACTGATGGAAATGGGATGCTGTGACTGTGGAGAAGGAGATGCAGTGATGGAGTGAATTGGGATGCAGTGACTGAGTGAAATGTGATGCAGTGACTGAGTGAAATGTGATGCAGTGACTGAGTGAAATGGGATGCAGTGATTGTGTGAAATGGGATGCAGTGACTGCGTGAAATGGGATGCAGTGACTGCGTGAAATGGGATGCAGTGACTGCGTGAAATGGGATGCAGTGACGAAGTGAAATGGGATGCAGTGACGAAGTGAAATGTGATTCAGTCACTGAGTGAAATGTGATTCCGTCACTGAGTGAAATATGATGCACTCACTGAGTGTACTGTGATTCAGTCACTGAGTGAACTGTGATGCAGTCACTGAGTGAAATTGGATGCAATGGCTGAGTGAAATGAGATGCAGTGACTGAGTGAAATGGGATGCAGTGACTGAGTGAAATGGGATGTAGTGACTGAGGGACATGGGATGCCGTGACTGAGGGACATGGGATGCCGTGACTGAGGGACATGGGATGCCGTGACTGAGGGACATGGGATGCCGTGACTGAGGGACATGGGATGCCGTGACTGAGGGAAATGGGATGCCGTGACTGAGGGAAATGGGATGCCGTGACTGAGGGAAATGGGATGCAGTGAATGAGGGACATGGGATGCAGTGAATGAGGGACATGGGATGCAGTGACACATGGACATGGGATGCAGTGTTCTGAGGGAATTGGGATGCAGTGACTGAGTGAAATGAGATGCATTGTTTGATGGAAATATGATGCAGTAACTGACGGAAATGAGATGCAGTGACTGAGGGAAATGGGATGCAGTGACTAAGGGAAATGGGATGCAGTGACCGAGTGAAATGAGATGCAGTGACTGAGCAAAATGGGATGCACTATTTTTGGGAAGGAGGATGCAATCACTGATTGAAATGAGATGCAGAGACTGTGGGAAAGGAGATGCTGTGACGATGGGAAATGGGATGCAGTGACTGTGTGAAATGGGCTGCAGTGACTCAGTGAAATGTGATTCAGTCACTGAGTGAAATGTGATTCCGTCACTGAGTGAAATATGATGCACTCACTGAGTGTACTGTGATTTAGTCACTGAGTGTACTGTGATTCAGTCACTGAGTGAACTGTGATGCAGTCACTGAGTGAAATGGGATGCAGTCACTGAGTGAAATGTGATGCAGTACCTGAGGGAAATGGGATGCAGTTACTGAGGAAGTGGGAATGAGTGACTGAGTTCATGGGGATGCAGTGCCCGAGCGGACTTGCGGTGCAGTGAGTGAGGGAGATGGGATACAGTGCCTTAGTGAAATGGGATGCAGTGACTGAGGGAAATGGGATGCAGTGACTGAGTGAAATGAGATGCAGTGACTAAGGGAAATGGGATGCAGTGACTGAGTGACATGGGAAGCACTGACTGAGTGAAATGGGATGCAGTGACTGAGTGAAATGGGATGCAGTCTCTGAGCGTAATGTGTTGCAGTCACTGAGTGAAATGGGATGCAGTCTCTGAGCGAAATGTGTTGCAGTCACTGAGTGAAATTGGACGCATCACTGAGTGAAATGGGACGCAGTGACTGAGGGAAATGGGATGCAGTGACTGAGTGAAATGACATGCAGTGACTGAGTGAAATGAGATGCCTTGCTTGATGGAAATATGATGCAGTAATTGGACGGAAATGAGATGCAGTGACAGAGTGAAATGGGATGCAGTGACTGAGGGACATGGGATGCAGTGACTGAGGGACATGGGATGCAGTGACTGAGGGAAATGGGATGCAGTGACTGAGTGAAATGAGATGCAGTGACTGAGGGACATGGGATGCAGTGACTGAGGGACATGGGATGCAGTGACTGAGGGAAATGAGATGCAGTGACACACGGACTTGGGATGCAGTGACACACGGACATGGGATGCACTGTCACACGGACATGGGATGCAGTGACTGAGAGAATTGGGATGCAATGACTGAGGGAAATGGGATGCAGTGACCGAGTGAAATGAGATGCTGTGACTGAGGGAAATGGGATGCAGTGACTGCGTGAAATGGGATGCAGTGAATTAGTGAAATGAGATGTAGTGACTGATGGAAATGTGATGCAGTTACTGTGGGACATGGGATGAAGTGACTGAGTGAATAGTGATGCAGTGCCCGAGCAGGCTTGGGGTGCAGTGACTGAGGGAAATGGGATACAGTGCCTGAGTGCAATGTGATGCAGTAATTGAGGGAAATAGGATGCAGTGACTGAGGTACTGGGAAGGAGTGACTGAGGGAAATGGGATGCAGTGACTGACGGAAATGGGATGCAGTGACTGAGGGAAATGGGATGCATCCACTGAGTGAAATGCGATGCAGAGACTGAGGGAAAGGAGATGCTGTCACGATGGGAAATGTGGATGCACTGAGTGTGGGAAATTGAATGCAGCGTCTGTGAGATACGGGAAACAGTGACTGATCGAAATTGGACGCAGTGACTGTGGGGAAGGAGATGCAGTCATTGAGTGAAATGGGATGCAGTGACTGAGTAAAATACGATGCAGTGACTGAGTGAAATGTGATGCAGTGACTGCTTGAAATGGGATGCTGTGACTGTGGCGAAGGAGATGCAGTGACTGAGTGAAATGGGATGCAGTGACTGAGTTAAATGGGATGCAGTGACTGAGGGAAATGGGATGCAGTGACAGAGTGACATGAGCTGCAGTATCTGATGGAAATGTGATGCAGAACCTGAGGGAAATGGGATTCAGTGACTGAGGTAACGGGAAGGAGTGACTGAGTTCATCGGGGTGCAAAGCCCGAGCGGACTTGGGGTGCAGTGAGTGAGGGAAATGGGATACAGTGCCTGAGCGAAATGGGACGCACTGACTGAGTGAAATGGGATGCAGTGACTGAGGGACATGGGATGCATTGACTGAGGGAAATGGGATGCAGTGACTGTGGGAAATGGGATGCAGTGACTGAGTGAAATGAGATGCAGTGACTGAGGGAAAGGAGTCGCTGTGATTCTGGGAAATGGGATGCAGTGAGTGTCGGAAATTGAATGCAGCGCCTGTGAGATACGGGAAACTGTGACTGATGGAAATGGGATGCAGTGACTATGGTGAAGGAGATCCAGTGACTGAGTGAAATGGGATGCAGTGACTGAGTGAAATGGGATGCAGTGACTGAGTAAAATGTGATGCAGTGACTGAGTAAAATGTGATGCAGTGACTGAGTGAAATGGGATGCAGTGACTGAGGGAAATGGGATGCAGTGACCGAGTGAAATGAGATGCAGTGACTGAGGGAAATGGGATGCAGTGACTTAAGGAAAGGAAATGCAGTGTCTGTTGGAAATGGGATGCTGCGACTGACGGAAATGGGATGCAGTGACTGACGGAAATGGGATGCAGTGACTGAGCGAAATGGGTTGCAGTGACTGAGTGAAATGGGTTGCAGTGACTGAGTGAAATGGGATGCAGTGACTGAGCGAAATGGGATGCAGTATTTGTGGGAAGTAGGATGCAATCACTGATTGAAGTGAGATGCAGAGTCTGAGGGAAGGGAGATGCTGTGTGTATGGGAAATGGGATACAGTGAGTGTCGGAAATTGAATGCAGCGCCTGTGAGATACGGGAACCAGTGACGAATGGAAATGGGATGCAGTGACTGAGGGAAATGGGATGCAGTGACTGAGTGTGATGGGATGCAGTGTCTGAGTGAGATGGGATGCAGTGTCTGATTGAAATGGGATGCAGTTAATGAGTGAAATGAGATGCAGTGACTTATGGAAATTGGATGCAATTACTGTGGGACATGGGATTCAGTGACTGAGGTCCTGGGAAGGAGTGACTGAGTTAATAGGGATGCAGTGCCCGAGCCGGCTTGGAGTACAGTGACTGAGGGAAATGGGATACAGTGGCTGAGAGAAATGGGATGCACTGTCTTAGTGAAATGGGATGCAGTGGCTGAGTGAAATGGGATGCAGTAACTGGTGGAAATGGGATGCAGTTACTGATCGAAATGGGATGCGGTGACTGAGGTGAGGGAGATGCAGTGATGGAGTGAATTGGGATGCAGTGATGGAGTGAATTGGGATGCAGTGACTGAGTGAAATGTGATGCAGTGACTGAGTGAAATGTGATGCAGTGACTGAGTGAAATGGGATGCAGTGACTGAGCGAAATGGGTTGCAGTGACTGAGTGAAATGGGTTGCAGTGACTGAGTGAAATGGGATGCAGTGACTCAGTGAAATGTGATTCAGTCACTGAGTGAAATGTGATTCCGTCACTGAGTGAAATATGATGCACTCACTGAGTGAACTGTGATTCAGTCACTGAGTGAACTGTGATGCAGTCACTGGGTGAACTGTGATGCAGTCACTGAGTGAAATGGGATGCAGTGGCTGAGGGAAATGTGATGCAGTGACTGAGTGAAATGGGATGCAGTGACTGAGTAAAATACAATGCAGTGACTGAGTGAAATATGATGCAGTGACTGCGTGAAATGGGATGCAGTGACTGTGGTGAAGGAGATGCAGTGACTGAGGGAAATGGGATACAGTGACTGAGTGAAATGGGATGCAGTGACTGAGGGAAATGGGATGCAACCACTGAGTGAAATGCGATGCAGAGACTGAGGGAAAGGAGATGCTGTCATGATGGGAAATGTGGATGCAGTGAGTGTGGGAAATTGAATGAAGCGTCTGTGAGATACGGGAAACAGTGACTGATCGAAATTGGACGCAGTGACTGTGGGGAAGGAGATGCAGTCATTGAGTGAAATGGGATGCAGTGACTGAGTAAAATACGATGCAGTGACTGAGTAAAATACGATGCAGTGACTGAGTAAAATACGATGCAGTGACTGAGTGAAATGTGATGCAGTGACTGCTTGAAGTGGGATGCTGTGACTGTGGCGAAGGAGATGCAGTCATTGAGTGAAATGGGATGCAGTGACTGAGTGAAATGGGATGCAGTGACTGAGTGAAATGGGATGCAGTGACTGAGTGAAATGGGATGCACTGACTGAGGGAAATGGGATGCACTGACTGAGTGAAATGAGATGCATTGTTTGATGGAAATATGATGCAGTAATTGACGGAAATGAGATGCAGTGACTGAGGGAAATGGGATGCAGTGACCAAGTGAAATGAGATGCAGTGACTGAGCGAAATCGGATGCAGTATTTGTGGGAAGTAGGATGCAATCACTGATTGAAGTGAGATGCAGAGTCTGAGGGAAGGGAGATGCTGTGTCTATGGGAAATGGGATACAGTGAGTGTCGGAAATTGAATGCAGCGCCTGTGAGATACGGGAACCAGTGACGAATGGAAATGGGATGCAGTGACTGAGGGAAATGGGATGCAGTGACTGAGTGAGATGGGATGCAGTGTCTGAGTGAGATGGGATGCAGTGTCTGATTGAAATGGGATGCAGTTAATGAGTGAAATGAGATGCAGTGACTGATGGAAATTGGATGCAGTTACTGTGGGACATGGGATTCAGTGACTGAGGTCCTGGGAAGGAGTGACTGAGTTAATAGGGACGCAGTGCCCGAGCCGGCTTGGAGTACAGTGACTGAGGGAAATGGGATACAGTGGCTGAGAGAAATGGGATGCACTGTCTTAGTGAAATGGGATGCAGTGGCTGAGTGAAATGGGATGCAGTAACTGGTGGAAATGGGATGCAGTCTCTGAGCGAAATGTGTTGCAGTCACTGACTGAAATTGGACGCATCACTGAGTGAAATGGGACGCAGTGACTGAGGGAAATGGGATGCAGTGACTGAGTGAAATGGGAAGCACTGACTGAGTGAAATGCGATGCAGTGACTCAGTGAAATGAGATGCCTTGTTTGATGGAAATATGATGCAGTGACAGAGTGAAATGGGATGCAGTGACTGAGGGACATGGGATGCAGTGACTGAGGGACATGGGATGCAGTGACTGAGGGACATGGGATGCAGTGACTGAAGGACATGGGATGCAGTGACTCAGGGACATGGGATGCAGTGACTCAGGGACATGTGATGCAGTGACTGAGGGACATGGGATGCAGTGACACACGGACATGGGATGCACTGTCACACGGACATGGGATGCAGTGACTGAGAGAATTGGGATGCAATGACTGAGGGAAATGGGATGCAGTGACCGAGTGAAATGAGATGCTGTGCCTGAGGGAAATGGGATGCAGTGACTGCGTGAAATGGGATGCAGTGAATTAGTGAAATGAGATGTAGTGACTGATGGAAATGTGATGCAGTTACTGTGGGACATGGGATGCAGTGACTGAGTGAATAGTGATGCAGTGCCCGAGCGGGCTTGGGGTGCAGTGACTGAGGGAAATGGGATACAGTGCCTGAGTGCAATGGGATGCAGTGACTGACGGAAATGGGATGCAGTGACTGAGGGAAATGGGATGCAATCATGGAGTGAAATGCGATGCAGAGACTGAGGGAAAGGAGATGCTGTCACGATGGGAAATGGGATGCAGTGAGTGTGGGAAATTGAATGCAGCGTCTGTGAGATACGGGGAACAGTGAGAGATGAAAATGGGATGCAGTGACTATGGTGAAGGAGATGCAGTGACTGAGTGAAATGGGATACAGTGACTGTGTGAAATGGGATACAGTGACTGTGTGAAATGTGATGCAGTGACTGTGTGAAATGTGATGCAGTGACTGAGTGAAATGGGATGCAGTGACTAAGTGAAATGGGAAGCACTGACAGAGTGAAATGCGATGCAGTGACTGAGTGAAATGAGATGCCTTGTTTGATGGAAATATGATGCAGTAACTGATGGAAATGAGATGCAGTGACAGAGTGAAAAGCGATGCAGTGACTGAGTGAAATGGGATGCAGTGACTGAGTTAATAGGGACACAGTGCCCGAGCCGGCTTGGAGTACAGTGACTGAGGGAAATGGGATACAGTGGCAGAGAAAAATGGGATGCACTGTCTTAGTGAAATGGGATGCAGTGGCTGAGTGAAATGGGATGCAGTAACTGGTGGAAATGGGATGCAGGGACTGATCAAAATGGGATGCGGTGACTGAGGTGAGGGAGATGCAGTGATGGAGTGAATTGGGATGCAGTGACTGTGTGAAATGTGATGCAGTGACTGAGTGAAATGTGATGCAGTGACTGAGTGTAATGGGATGCAGTGACTGAGTGTAATGGGATGCAGTGACTGAGTGTAATGGGATGCAGTGACTGAGTGTAATGGGATGCAGTGACTGAGTGCAATGGGATGCAGTGACTGCGTGAAATGGGATGCAGTGACTGCGTGAAATGGGACGCAGTGACTCAGTGAAATGTGATTCACTCACTGAGTGAAAGGTGATTCCGTCACTGAGTGAAATATGATGCACTCACTGAGTGTACTGTGATTCAGTCACTGAGTGAACTGTGATTCAGTCACTGTGTGAACTGTGATTCAGTCACTGTGTGAACTGTGATGCAGTCACTGAGTGAAATGGGATGCAGTGACTGAGTGAAATGGGATGCAGTGGCTGAGTGAAATGGGATGCAGTGGCTGAGTGAAATGGGATGCAGTGACTGAGTGAAATGAGATGCAGTGACTGAGTGAAATGAGATGCAGTGACTGAGTGAAATGAGATGCAGTGACTGAGTGAAATGAGATGCAGTGACTGAGTGAAATGAAATGCAGTGACTGACTGAAATGCGATGCAGTGACTGAGGTACTGGGAAGGAGTGACTGAGTTAATAGGGATGCAGTGCCCAAGCGGGCTTGGGGTGCAGTGACTGAGTGAAATGGGATGCAGTGACTTAAGGAAAGGAAATGCAGTGTCTGTGGGAAATGGAATGCTGCGACTGAGGGAAATGGGATGCCGTGACTGACGGAAATGGGATGCAGTGACTGAGCGAAATGGGTGGCAGTGACGAGTGAAATGGGTTGCAGTGACTGAGTGAAATGGGATGCACTGACAGAGGGAAGTGCGATGCAGTGACTGAGGAAAATGGGATGCAGTGACTGAGGGAAATGGGATGCAGTGACTGAGTGAAATGGGATGCGGTGACTGAGGTGAGGGAGATGCAGTGACTGTGTGAAATGTGATGCAGTGACTGAGTGAAATGTGATGCAGTGACTGAGTGAAATGTGATGCAGTGACTGAGTGTAATGTGATGCAGTGACTGAGTGTAATGTGATGCAGTGACTGAGTGTAATGTGATGCAGTGACTGAGTGTAATGGGATGCAGTGACTGAGTGTAATGGGATGCAGTGACTGAGTGTAATGGGATGCAGTGACTGAGTGTAATGGGATGCAGTGACTGAGTGTAATGGGATGCAGTGACTGAGTGTAATGGGATGCAGTGACTGAGTGTAATGGGATGCAGTGACTGAGTGTAATGGGATGCAGTGACTGAGTGCAATGGGATGCAGTGACTGCGTGAAATGGGATGCAGTGAGTGCGTGAAATGGGACGCAGTGACTCAGTGAAATGTGATTCACTCACTGAGTGAAAGGTGATTCCGTCACTGAGTGAAATATGATGCACTCACTGAGTGTACTGTGATTCAGTCACTGAGTGAACTGTGATTCAGTCACTGTGTGAACTGTGATGCAGTCACTGAGTGAAATGGGATGCAGTGACTGAGTGTAATGGGATGCAGTGACTGAGTGAAATGGGATGCAGTGGCTGAGTGAAATGAGATGCAGTGACTGAGTGAAATGAGATGCAGTGACTGAGTGAAATGAAATGCAGTGACTGACTGAAATGCGATGCAGTGACTGAGGTACTGGGAAGGAGTGACTGAGTTAATAGGGATGCAGTGCCCAAGCGGGCTTGGGGTGCAGTGACTGAGTGAAATGGGATGCAGTGACTTAAGGAAAGGAAATGCAGTGTCTGTGGGAAATGGAATGCTGCGACTGAGGGAAATGGGATGCAGTGACTGACGGAAATGGGATGCAGTGACTGAGGGAAGTGCGATGCAGTGACTGAGGAAAATGGGATGCAGTGACTGAGGGAAATGGGATGCAGTGACTGAGTGAAATGAGATGCAGTGACTGAGCGAAATGGGATGCACTATTTTTGGTAAGTAGGATGCAATCACTGATTGAAATGAGATGCAGAGACTGAGGGAAAGGAGATGCTGTGACGATGGGAAATGGGATGCAGTGAGTGTGGGAAATTGAATGCAGCGTCTGTGAGGTAAGGGAAACAGTGAGTGATGGAAATGGGATGCAGTGACTATGGTGAGGGAGATGAAGTGATTGAGTGAAATGGGATGCAGTGACTGAGTAAAATACAATGCAGTGACTGAGTGAAATGTGATGCAGTGACTGCGAGAAATGTGATGCAGTGACTGTGGTGAAGGAGATGCAGTGACTGAGGGAAATGGGATGCACTGAGTGTGGGAAATTGAATGCATCGTGTGTGAGATACGGGAAACAGTGACTGATGGAAATGGGATGCAGTAACTGTGTTGAAGGAGATGCAGTGACTGAGTGAAATGGGATGCAGTGACTGCGTGAAATGCGATGCAGTGACTGAGTGAAATGTGATTCAGTCACTGAGTGAATTGGGATGCAGTCACTGAGTGAAATGGGATGCGTCACTGAGTGAAATGGGATGCAGTGACTGATGGAAATTGGATGCAGTGACAGAGTGACATGAGGTGCACTGACTGAGTGAAATGAGATGCAGTGCCTGATTGAAATGTGATGCAGTGACTGAGGGAAATGGGATGCAGTGACTGAGGTACTGGGAAGGAGTGACTGAGTGAAATGCGATGCAGTGACTGAGTGAAATGAGATGCACTGACTGATGGAAATTGGATGCAGTGACAGAGCGACATGAGCTGCAGTGACTGAGTGAAATGAGAAGCTTAGAATGCACTGTCTGTGAGATACGAAAACAGTGACTGATGGAAATGGGATGCAGTGACTGTGGTGAAGGGGATGCAGCGACTGAGTGAAATGGGATACAGTGACTGTGTGAGATGGGATGCAGTGACTGATGGAAATGGGATGCAGTGACTGCGTGAAATGTGATGTCGTGGCAGAGTGAAATGGGATGCAGTGACTGAGTGAAAAGGGATGCAGAGACTGCCTGAAATGGGACGCAGTGACTCAGTGAAATGTGATTCCGTCACTGAGTGAAATGTGATTACGTCACTGAGTGAACTGTGATGCAGTCACTGAGTCAAATAGGATGCAGTGGCTGAGTGAAATGGGATGCACTGACTGAGGGAAATGGGTTGCAACCACTGAGTGAAATGCGATGCAGAGACTGAGGGAAAGGAGATGCTGTCACGATGGGAAATGGGATGCAGTGAGTGTGGGAAATTGAATGCAGTGTCTGTGAGATACGGGCAACAGTGAGAGATGAAAATGGGATGCCATGACTATGGTGAAGGAGATGCAGTGACTGAGTGAAATGGGATGCAGTGACTGAGAGAAATGTGATGCAGTTATTTAGAGAAATGTGATGCAGTGACTGAGTGAAATGGGATGCAGTCTCTGAGTGAAATGTGTTGCAGCCACTGAGTGAAATTGGACGCATCACTGAGTGAAATGGGACGCAGTGACTGAGGGAAATGGGTTGCAGTGACTGTGTATAATGACGTGCAGTGACTAAGTGAAATGGGAAGCACTGACAGAGTGAAATGCGATGCAGTGACTGAGTGAAATGAGATGCCTTGTTTGATGGAAATATGATGCAGTAAATGACGGAAATGAGATGCAGTGACAGAGTGAAAAGCGATGCAGTGACTGAGTGAAATGGGATGCAGTGACTGAGTGAATTGGGACGCAGTGACTGCGTGAAATGGGACGCAGTGACTGCGTGAAATGGGACGCAATGACTGTGTGAAATGGGACGCAGTGACTGAGTGAAATGTGATGCAGTGGCTGAGTGAAATGGGATGCAGTGAATGAGTGAAATGGGTTGCAGTGACTGAGGGACATGGGATGCAGTGACAGAGGTACTGGGAAGGAGTGACTGAGTTAATAGGCAATCAGTGCCTGATCGGGCTTGGGGTGCAGTGACTGAGGGAAATGGGATACACTGCCTGGACGAAAAGGGACGCACTGACTGAGTGAAATGGGATGCAGTGACTGAGAGACATGGGATGCAGTGACTGAGGGAAATGGGATGCAGTGACCGAGTGAAATGAGATGCAGTGACTGAGGGAAATGGGATGCAGTGACTGCGTGAAATGGGATGCAGTGAATTATTGAAATGAGATGTAGTGACTGATGGAAATGTGATGCAGTTACTGTGGGACATTAGATGCAGTGACTGAGTTAATAGTGATGCAGTGCCCGAGCGGGCTTCGGGTGCAGTGACTGAGGGAAATGGGATACAGTGCCTGAGTGCAATGTGAAGCAGTAATTGAGGGAAATAGGATGCAGTGACTGAGGTACTGGGAAGGAGTGACTGACGGAAATGGGATGCAGTGACTGAGGGAAATGGGATGCAATCACGGAGTGAAATGCGATGCAGAGACTGAGGGAAAGGAGATGCTGTTTCGATGGGAAATGTGGATGCAGTGAGTGTGGGAAATTGAATGCAGCGTCTGTGAGATACGGGAAACAGTGACTGATCGAAATTGGACGCAGTGACTGTGGGGAAGGAGATGCAGTCATTGAGTGAAATGGGATGCAGTGACTGAGTAAAATACGATGCAGTGACTGAGTGAAATGTGATGCAGTGACTGCTTGAAATGGGATGCTGTGACTGTGGCGAAGGAGATGCAGTGACTGAGTGAAATGGGATGCAGTGACTGAGTTAAATGGGATGCAGTGACTGAGGGAAATGGGATGCAGTGACAGAGTGACATGAGCTGCAGTATCTGATGGAAATGTGATGCAGAACCTGAGGGAAATGGGATTCAGTGACTGAGGTAACGGGAAGGAGTGACTGAGTTCATCGGGGTGCAATGCCCGAGCGGACTTGGGGTGCAGTGAGTGAGGGAAATGGGATACAGTGCCTGAGCGAAATGGGACGCACTGACTGAGTGAAATGGGATGCAGTGACTGAGGGACATGGGATGTATTGACTGCGGGAAATGGGATGCAGTGACTGAGTGAAATGAGATGCAGTGACTGAGGGAAAGGAGTCGCTGTGATTCTGGGAAATGGGATGCAGTGAGTGTCGGAAATTGAATGCAGCGCCTGTGAGATACGGGAAACAGTGACTGATGAAAATGGAATGCAGTGACTATGGTGAAGGAGATCCAGTGACTGAGTGAAATGTGATGCAGTGACTGAGTGAAATGTGATGCAGTGACTGAGTGAAATGTGATGCAGTGACTGAGTGAAATGGGATGCAGTGACTGAGTGAAATGGGATGCAGTGACTGAGTGAAATGGGATGCAGTGACTGAGTGAAATGGGATGCAGTCTCTGAGTGAAATGTGTTGCAGCCACTGAGTGAAATTGGACGCATCACTGAGTGAAATGGGACGCAGTGACTGAGGGAAATGGGTTGCAGTGACTGTGTATAATGACATGCAGTGACTAAGTGATATGGGAAGCACTGACAGAGTGAAATGTGATGCAGTGACTGAGTGAAATGTGATGCAGTGACTGAGTGCAATGGGATGCAGTGACTGAGTGCAATGGGATGCAGTGACTGAGTGCAATGGGATGCAGTGACTGAGTGCAATGGGATGCAGTGACTGAGTGCAATGGGATGCAGTGACTGAGTGCAATGGGATGCAGTGACTGAGTGCAATGGGATGCAGTGACTGCGTGAAATGGGATGCAGTGACTGCGTGAAATGGGACGCAGTGACTCAGTGAAATGTGATTCACTCACTGAGTGAAAGGTGATTCCGTCACTGAGTGAAAGGTGATTCCGTCACTGAGTGAAATCTGATGCACTCACTGAGTGAACTGTGATTCAGTCACTGAGTGAACTGTGATTCAGTCACTGAGTGCAATGGGATGCAGTGGCTGAGTAAAATGGAATGCAGTGACTGAGGGACATGGGATGCAGTGACTGCGTGAAATGGGATGCAGTGAATTAGTGAAATGAGATGTAGTGACTGATGGAAATGTGATGCAGTTACTGTGGGACATGGGATGCAGTGACTGAGTGAATAGTGATGCAGTGCCCGAGCGGGCTTGGGGTGCAGTGACTGAGGGAAATGGGATACAGTGCCTGAGTGCAATGGGATGCAGTGACTGACGGAAATGGGATGCAGTGACTGAGGGAAATGGGATGCAATCATGGAGTGAAATGCGATGCAGAGACTGAGGGAAAGGAGATGCTGTCACGATGGGAAATGGGATGCAGTGAGTGTGGGAAATTGAATGCAGCGTCTGTGAGATACGGGGAACAGTGAGAGATGAAAATGGGATGCAGTGACTATGGTGAAGGAGATGCAGTGACTGAGTGAAATGGGATACAGTGACTGTGTGAAATGTGATGCAGTGACTGTGTGAAATGTGATGCAGTGACTGAGTGAAATGGGATGCAGTGACTAAGTGAAATGGGAAGCACTGACAGAGTGAAATGCGATGCAGTGACTGAGTGAAATGAGATGCCTTGTTTGATGGAAATATGATGCAGTAACTGATGGAAATGAGATGCAGTGACAGAGTGAAAAGCGATGCAGTGACTGAGTGAAATGGGATGCAGTGACTGAGTTAATAGGGACACAGTGCCCGAGCCGGCTTGGAGTACAGTGACTGAGGGAAATGGGATACAGTGGCAGAGAGAAATGGGATGCACTGTCTTAGTGAAATGGGATGCAGTGACTGATCAAAATGGGATGCGGTGACTGAGGTGAGGGAGATGCAGTGATGGAGTGAATTGGGATGCAGTGACTGTGTGAAATGTGATGCAGTGACTGAGTGAAATGGGATGCAGTGACTGAGTGTAATGGGATGCAGTGACTGAGTGTAATGGGATGCAGTGACTGAGTGTAATGGGATGCAGTGACTGAGTGCAATGGGATGCAGTGACTGAGTGCAATGGGATGCAGTGACTGCGTGAAATGGGATGCAGTGACTGCGTGAAATGGGATGCAGTGACTGCGTGAAATGGGATGCAGTGACTGCGTGAAATGGGATGCAGTGACTGCGTGAAATGGGATGCAGTGACTGCGTGAAATGGGATGCAGTGACTGCGTGAAATGGGATGCAGTGACTGCGTGAAATGGGACGCAGTGACTCAGTGAAATGTGATTCACTCACTGAGTGAAAGGTGATTCCGTCACTGAGTGAAATATGATGCACTCACTGAGTGTACTGTGATTCAGTCACTGAGTGAACTGTGATTCAGTCACTGTGTGAACTGTGATTCAGTCACTGTGTGAACTGTGATGCAGTCACTGAGTGAAATGGGATGCAGTGACTGAGTGTAATGGGATGCAGTGACTGAGTGAAATGGGATGCAGTGGCTGAGTGAAATGGGATGCAGTGACTGAGTGAAATGAGATGCAGTGACTGAGTGAAATGAGATGCAGTGACTGAGTGAAATGAGATGCAGTGACTGAGTGAAATGAGATGCAGTGACTGAGTGAAATGAGATGCAGTGACTGAGTGAAATGAGATGCAGTGACTGAGTGAAATGAGATGCAGTGACTGAGTGAAATGCGATGCAGTGACTGAGTGAAATGCGATGCAGTGACTGAGTGAAATGCGATGCAGTGACTGAGTGAAATGCGATGCAGTGACTGAGTGAAATGAGATGCAGTGACTGACTGAAATGCGATGCAGTGACTGAGGTACTGGGAAGGAGTGACTGAGTTAATAGGGATGCAGTGCCCAAGCGGGCTTGGGGTGCAGTGACTGAGTGAAATGGGATGCAGTGACTTAAGGAAAGGAAATGCAGTGTCTGTGGGAAATGGAATGCTGCGACTGAGGGAAATGGGATGCCGTGACTGACGGAAATGGGAGGCAGTGACTGAGCGAAATGGGTGGCAGTGACGAGTGAAATGGGTTGCAGTGACTGAGTGAAATGGGATGCACTGACAGAGGGAAGTGCGATGCAGTGACTGAGGAAAATGGGATGCAGTGACTGAGGGAAATGGGATGCAGTGACTGAGTGAAATGGGATGCGGTGACTGAGGTGAGGGAGATGCAGTGATGGAGTGAATTGGGATGCAGTGACTGTGTGAAATGTGATGCAGTGACTGAGTGAAATGTGATGCAGTGACTGAGTGAAATGTGATGCAGTGACTGAGTGTAATGGGATGCAGTGACTGAGTGTAATGGGATGCAGTGACTGAGTGTAATGGGATGCAGTGACTGAGTGTAATGGGATGCAGTGACTGAGTGCAATGGGATGCAGTGACTGAGTGCAATGGGATGCAGTGACTGAGTGCAATGGGATGCAGTGACTGAGTGCAATGGGATGCAGTGACTGAGTGCAATGGGATGCAGTGACTGCGTGAAATGGGATGCAGTGACTGCGTGAAATGGGATGCAGTGACTGCGTGAAATGGGACGCAGTGACTGCGTGAAATGTGATTCACTCACTGAGTGAAAGGTGATTCCGTCACTGAGTGAAATATGATGCACTCACTGAGTGTACTGTGATTCAGTCACTGAGTGAACTGTGATTCAGTCACTGTGTGAACTGTGATGCAGTGACTGAGTGAAATGGGATGCAGTGACTGAGTGAAATGGGATGCAGTGACTGAGTGAAATGGGATGCAGTGGCTGAGTGAAATGGGATGCAGTGGCTGAGTGAAATGAGATGCAGTGACTGAGTGAAATGAGATGCAGTGACTGAGTGAAATGAGATGCAGTGACTGAGTGAAATGAGATGCAGTGACTGAGTGAAATGAAATGCAGTGACTGACTGAAATGAAATGCAGTGACTGACTGAAATGCGATGCAGTGACTGAGGTACTGGGAAGGAGTGACTGAGTTAATAGGGATGCAGTGCCCAAGCGGGCTTGGGGTGCAGTGACTGAGGGAAATGGGATGCAGTGAATGAGTGAAATGAGATGCATTGTTTGATGGAAATATGATGCAGTAACTGACGGAAATGAGATGCAGTGACTGAGGGAAATGGGATGCAGTGACTAAGGGAAATGGGATGCAGTGACCGAGTGAAATGAGATGCAGTGACTGAGCAAAATGGGATGCGCTATTTTTGGGAAGGAGGATGCAATCACTGATTGAAATGAGATGCAGAGACTGTGGGAAAGGAGATGCTGTGACGGTGGGAAATGGGATGCAGTGACTCAGTGAAATGTGATTCAGTCACTGAGTGAAATGTGATTCCGTCACTGAGTGAAATATGATGCACTCACTGAGTGTACTGTGATTCAGTCACTGAGTGAACAGTGATGCAGTCACTGAGTGAACTGTGATGCAGTCACTGAGTGAAATGGGATGCAGTGGCTGAGGGAAATGTGATGCAGTGACTGAGTGAAATGGGATGCAGTATTTGTGGGAAGAAGGATGCAATCACTGAGTGAAATGAGATGATGAGACTGAGGGCAAGGAAATGGTGTGACTATGGGAAATGGGATGCACTGAGTGTGGGAAATTGAATGCAGCGTGTGTGAGATACGGGAAACAGTGACTGATGGAAATGGGATGCACTGACTGTGTTGAAGGAGATGCAGTGACTGAGTGAAATGGGATGCAGTGACTGAGGGAAATGAGATGCAGTGTCTGAGGGACATGTGATGCAGTGACTGAGGGAAATGAGATGCAGTGACTGAGGGACATGGGATGCACTGTCACACGGACATGGGATGCAGTGACTGAGAGAATTGGGATGCAATGACTGAGGGAAATGGGATGCAGTGACCGAGTGAAATGAGATGCAGTGACTGAGGGAAATGGGATGCAGTGACTGCGTGAAATGGGATGCAGTGAATTAGTGAAATGAGATGTAGTGAATTAGTGAAATGAGATGTAGTGACTGATGGAAATGTGATGCAGTTACTGTGGGACATGGGATGCAGTGACTGAGTGAATAGTGATGCAGTGCCCGAGCGGGCTTGGGGTGCAGTGACTGAGGGAAATGGGATACAGTGCCTGAGTGCAATGTGATGCAGTAATTGAGGGAAATAGGATGCAGTGACTGAGGTACTGGGAAGGAGTGACTGAGGGAAATGGGATGCAGTGACTGACGGAAATGGGATGCAGTGACTAAGTGAAATGGGAAGCACTGACAGAGTGAAATGCGATGCAGTGACTGCGTGAAATGAGATGCCTTGTTTAATGGAAATATGATGCAGTAACTGACGGAAATGAGATGCAGTGACAGAGTGAAATGGGATGCAGTGACAGAGTGAAATGGGATGCAGTGACTGAGTGAAATGGGATGCAGTGACTGAGTTAATAGGGATGCAGTGCCCGAGCCGGCTTGGAGTACAGTGACTGAGGGAAATGGGATACAGTGGCTGAGAGAAATGGGATGCACTGTCTTAGTGAAATGGGATGCAGTGGCTGAGTGAAATGGGATGCAGTAACTGGTGGAAATGGGATGCAGTGACTGATCGAAATGGGATGCGGTGACTGAGGTGAGGGAGATGCAGTGATGGAGTGAATTGGGATGCAGTGACTGAGTGAAATGTGATGCAGTGACTGAGTGAAATGTGATGCAGTGACTGAGTGAAATGTGATGCAGTGACTGCGTGAAATGGGATGCAGTGACTGCGTGAAATGGGACGCAGTGACTCAGTGAAATGTGATTCACTCACTGAGTGAAAGGTGATTCCGTCACTGAGTGAAATATGATGCACTCACTGAGTGTACTGTGATTCAGTCACTGAGTGAACTGTGATTCAGTCACTGTGTGAACTGTGATGCAGTCACTGAGTGAAATGGGATGCAGTGACTGAGTGTAATGGGATGCAGTGACTGAGTGTAATGGGATGCAGTGACTGAGTGAAATGGGATGCAGTGGCTGAGTGAAATGAGATGCAGTGACTGAGTGAAATGAGATGCAGTGACTGAGTGAAATGAGATGCAGTGACTGAGGTACTGGGAAGGAGTGACTGAGTTAATAGGGATGCAGTGCCCAAGCGGGCTTGGGGTGCAGTGACTGAGTGAAATGGGATGCAGTGACTTAAGGAAAGGAAATGCAGTGTCTGTGGGAAATGGAATGCTGCGACTGAGGGAAATGGGATGCAGTGACTGACGGAAATGGGATGCAGTGACTGAGGGAAGTGCGATGCAGTGACTGAGGAAAATGGGATGCAGTGACTGAGGGAAATGGGATGCAGTGACTGAGTGAAATGAGATGCAGTGACTGAGCGAAATGGGATGCACTATTTTTGGTAAGTAGGATGCAATCACTGATTGAAATGAGATGCAGAGACTGAGGGAAAGGAGATGCTGTGACGATGGGAAATGGGATGCAGTGAGTGTGGGAAATTGAATGCAGCGTCTGTGAGGTAAGGGAAACAGTGAGTGATGGAAATGGGATGCAGTGACTATGGTGAAGGAGATGAAGTGATTGAGTGAAATGGGATGCAGTGACTGAGTAAAATACAATGCAGTGACTGAGTGAAATGTGATGCAGTGACTGCGAGAAATGTGATGCAGTGACTGTGGTGAAGGAGATGCAGTGACTGAGGGAAATGGGATGCACTGAGTGTGGGAAATTGAATGCATCGTGTGTGAGATACGGGAAACAGTGACTGATGGAAATGGGATGCAGTAACTGTGTTGAAGGAGATGCAGTGACTGAGTGAAATGGGATGCAGTGACTGCGTGAAATGCGATGCAGTGACTGAGTGAAATGTGATTCAGTCACTGAGTGAATTGGGATGCAGTCACTGAGTGAAATGGGATGCGTCACTGAGTGAAATGGGATGCAGTGACTGATGGAAATTGGATGCAGTGACAGAGTGACATGAGGTGCACTGACTGAGTGAAATGAGATGCAGTGCCTGATTGAAATGTGATGCAGTGACTGAGGGAAATGGGATGCAGTGACTGAGGTACTGGGAAGGAGTGACTGAGTGAAATGCGATGCAGTGACTGAGTGAAATGAGATGCACTGACTGATGGAAATTGGATGCAGTGACAGAGCGACATGAGCTGCAGTGACTGAGTGAAATGAGAAGCTTAGAATGCACTGTCTGTGAGATACGAAAACAGTGACTGATGGAAATGGGATGCAGCGACTGAGTGAAATGGGATGCAGCGACTGAGTGAAATGGGATACAGTGACTGTGTGAGATGGGATGCAGTGACTGATGGAAATGGGATGCAGTGACTGCGTGAAATGTGATGTCGTGGCAGAGTGAAATGGGATGCAGTGACTGAGTGAAAAGGGATGCAGAGACTGCCTGAAATGGGACGCAGTGACTCAGTGAAATGTGATTACGTCACTGAGTGAACTGTGATGCAGTCACTGAGTCAAATAGGATGCAGTGGCTGAGTGAAATGGGATGCACTGACTGAGGGAAATGGGTTGCAACCACTGAGTGAAATGCGATGCAGAGACTGAGGGAAAGGAGATGCTGTCACGATGGGAAATGGGATGCAGTGAGTGTGGGAAATTGAATGCAGTGTCTGTGAGATACGGGCAACAGTGAGAGATGAAAATGGGATGCCATGACTATGGTGAAGGAGATGCAGTGACTGAGTGAAATGGGATGCAGTGACTGAGAGAAATGTGATGCAGTTATTTAGAGAAATGTGATGCAGTGACTGAGTGAAATGGGATGCAGTCTCTGAGTGAAATGTGTTGCAGCCACTGAGTGAAATTGGACGCATCACTGAGTGAAATGGGACGCAGTGACTGAGGGAAATGGGTTGCAGTGACTGTGTATAATGACGTGCAGTGACTAAGTGAAATGGGAAGCACTGACAGAGTGAAATGCGATGCAGTGACTGAGTGAAATGAGATGCCTTGTTTGATGGAAATATGATGCAGTAAATGACGGAAATGAGATGCAGTGACAGAGTGAAAAGCGATGCAGTGACTGAGTGAAATGGGATGCAGTGACTGAGTGAATTGGGATGCAGTGACTGCGTGAAATGGGACGCAGTGACTGCGTGAAATGGGACGCAATGACTGTGTGAAATGGGACGCAGTGACTGAGTGAAATGTGATGCAGTGGCTGAGTGAAATGTGATGCAGTGGCTGAGTGAAATGTGATGCAGTGGCTGAGTGAAATGGGATGCAGTGAATGAGTGAAATGGGTTGCAGTGACTGAGGGACATGGGATGCAGTGACAGAGGTACTGGGAAGGAGTGACTGAGTTAATAGGCAATCAGTGCCTGATCGGGCTTGGGGTGCAGTGACTGAGGGAAATGGGATACACTGCCTGGACGAAAAGGGACGCACTGACTGAGTGAAATGGGATGCAGTGACTGAGAGACATGGGATGCAGTGATTGAGGGAAATGGGATGCAGTGACCGAGTGAAATGAGATGCAGTGACTGAGGGAAATGGGATGCAGTGACTGCGTGAAATGGGATGCAGTGAATTATTGAAATGAGATGTAGTGACTGATGGAAATGTGATGCAGTTACTGTGGGACATTAGATGCAGTGACTGAGTTAATAGTGATGCAGTGCCCGAGCGGGCTTCGGGTGCAGTGACTGAGGGAAATGGGATACAGTGCCTGAGTGCAATGTGAAGCAGTAATTGAGGGAAATAGGATGCAGTGACTGAGGTACTGGGAAGGAGTGACTGACGGAAATGGGATGCAGTGACTGAGGGAAATGGGATGCAATCACGGAGTGAAATGCGATGCAGAGACTGAGGGAAAGGAGATGCTGTTTCGATGGGAAATGTGGATGCAGTGAGTGTGGGAAATTGAATGCAGCGTCCGTGAGATACGGGAAACAGTGACTGATCGAAATTGGACGCAGTGACTGTGGGGAAGGAGATGCAGTCATTGAGTGAAATGGGATGCAGTGACTGAGTAAAATACGATGCAGTGACTGAGTGAAATGTGATGCAGTGACTGCTTGAAATGGGATGCTGTGACTGTGGCGAAGGAGATGCAGTGACTGAGTGAAATGGGATGCAGTGACTGAGTTAAATGGGATGCAGTGACTGAGGGAAATGGGATGCAGTGACAGAGTGACATGAGCTGCAGTATCTGATGGAAATGTGATGCAGAACCTGAGGGAAATGGGATTCAGTGACTGAGGTAACGGGAAGGAGTGACTGAGTTCATCGGGGTGCAATGCCCGAGCGGACTTGGGGTGCAGTGAGTGAGGGAAATGGGATACAGTGCCTGAGCGAAATGGGACGCACTGACTGAGTGAAATGGGATGCAGTGACTGAGGGACATGGGATGTATTGACTGCGGGAAATGGGATGCAGTGACTGAGTGAAATGAGATGCAGTGCCTGAGGGAAAGGAGTCGCTGTGATTCTGGGAAATGGGATGCAGTGAGTGTCGGAAATTGAATGCAGCGCCTGTGAGATACGGGAAACAGTGACTGATGAAAATGGAATGCAGTGACTATGGTGAAGGAGATCCAGTGACTGAGTGAAATGTGATGCAGTGACTGAGTGAAATGTGATGCAGTGACTGAGTGAAATGTGATGCAGTGACTGAGTGAAATGGGATGCAGTGACTGAGTGAAATGGGATGCAGTGACTGAGTGAAATGGGATGCAGTCTCTGAGTGAAATGTGTTGCAGCCACTGAGTGAAATTGGACGCATCACTGAGTGAAATGGGACGCAGTGACTGAGGGAAATGGGTTGCAGTGACTGTGTATAATGACATGCAGTGACTAAGTGAAATGGGAAGCACTGACAGAGTGAAATGTGATGCAGTGACTGAGTGAAATGTGATGCAGTGACTGAGTGCAATGGGATGCAGTGACTGCGTGAAATGGGATGCAGTGACTGCGTGAAATGGGATGCAGTGACTGCGTGAAATGGGATGCAGTGACTGCGTGAAATGGGACGCAGTGACTCAGTGAAATGTGATTCACTCACTGAGTGAAAGGTGATTCCGTCACTGAGTGAAATCTGATGCACTCACTGAGTGTACTGTGATTCAGTCACTGAGTGAACTGTGATTCAGTCACTGAGTGGAATGGGATGCAGTGGCTGAGTAAAATGGAATGCAGTGACTGAGGGACATGGGATGCAGTGACTGAGTGAAATGGGATGCAGTCTCTGAGCGAAATGTGTTGCAGTCACTGAGTGAAATGTGATGCAGTGACTGAGTGAAATGTGTTGCAGTCACTGAGTGAAATGTGATGCAGTGACTGAGTGAAATGGGATGCAGTCTCTGAGCGAAATGTGTTGCAGTCACTGAGTGAAATGGGATGCAGTCTCTGAGCGAAATGTGTTGCAGTCACTGACTGAAATTGGACGCATCACTGAGTGAAATGGGACGCAGTGACTGAGGGAAATGGGATGCAGTGACTGAGTGAAATGGGAAGCACTGACTGAGTGAAATGCGATGCAGTGACTCAGTGAAATGAGATGCCTTGTTTGATGGAAATATGATGCAGTAACTGACGGAAATGAGATGCAGTGACAGAGTGAAATGGGATGCAGTGACTGAGAGAATTGGGATGCAGTGACTGAGGGAAATGGGATGCAGTGACTGAGTGAAATGAGATGCAGTGTCTGAGGGACATGTGATGCAGTGACTGAGGGACATGTGATGCAGTGACTGAGGGACATGTGATGCAGTGACTGAGGGACATGTGATGCAGTGACTGAGGGACATGGGATGCAGTGACACACGGACATGGGATGCAGTGTCACACGGACATGGGATGCAGTGACTGAGAGAATTGGGATGCAATGACTGAGGGACATGGGATGCAGTGACCGAGTGAAATGAGATGCTGTGACTGAGGGAAATGGGATGCAGTGACTGCGTGAAATGGGATGCAGTGAATTAGTGAAATGAGATGTAGTGACTGATGGAAATGTGATGCAGTTACTGTGGGACATGGGATGCAGTGACTGAGTGAATAGTGATGCAGTGCCCGAGCAGGCTTGGGGTGCAGTGACTGAGGGAAATGGGATACAGTGCCTGAGTGCAATGTGATGCAGTAATTGAGGGAAATAGGATGCAGTGACTGAGGTACTGGGAAGGAGTGACTGATGGAAATGGGATGCAGTGACTGACGGAAATGGGATGCAGTGACTAAGTGAAATGGGAAGCACTGACAGAGTGAAATGCGATGCAGTGACTGAGAGAAATGAGATGCCTTGTTTGATGGAAATATGATGCAGCAACTGACGGAAATGAGATGCCGTGACAGAGTGAAAAGCGATGCAGTGACTGAGTTAATAGGGATGCAGTGACCGAGCTGGCTCTGAGTACAGTGACTGAGAGAAATGGGATACAGTGGCTGAGAGAAATGGGATGCACTGTCTTAGTGAAATGGGATGCAGTGGCTGAGTGAAATGGGATGCAGTAACTGGTGGAAATGGGATGCAGTGACTGATCGAAATGGGATGCGGTGACTGAGGTGAGGGAGATGCAGTGATGGAGTGAATTGGGATGCAGTGACTGAGTGAAATGTGATGCAGTGACTGAGTGAAATGTGATGCAGTGACTGAGTGTAATGGGATGCAGTGACTGAGTGTAATGGGATGCAGTGACTGAGTGTAATGGGATGCAGTGACTGAGTGTAATGGGATGCAGTGACTGAGTGTAATGGGATGCAGTGACTGAGTGTAATGGGATGCAGTGACTGAGTGCAATTGGATGCAGTGACTGCGTGAAATGGGATGCAGTGACTGCGTGAAATGGGACGCAGTGACTCAGTGAAATGTGATTCACTCACTGAGTGAAAGGTGATTCCGTCACTGAGTGAAATATGATGCACTCACTGAGTGTACTGTGATTCAGTCACTGTGTGAACTGTGATTCAGTCACTGTGTGAACTGTGATGCAGTCACTGAGTGAAATGGGATGCAGTGGCTGAGTGAAATGGGATGCAGTGACTGAGTGAAATGGGATGCAGTGACTGAGTGAAATGGGATGCAGTGACTGAGTGAAATGCGATGCAGTGACTGAGTGAAATGCGATGCAGTGACTGAGTGAAATGCATGCAGTGAATGAGTGAAATGAGATGCACTGACTGATGGAAATTGGACGCAGTGACAGAGCGACATGAGCTGCAGTGACTGAGTGAAATGGGATGCAGTGACTTAAGGAAAGGAAATGCAGTGTCTGTGGGAAATGGAATGCTGCGACTGAGGGAAATGGGATGGAGTGACTGACGGAAATGGGATGCAGTGACTGAGCGAAATGGGTGGCAGTGACGAGTGAAATGGGTTGCAGTGACTGAGTTTAATGGGATGCACTGACTGAGGGAAGTGCGATGCAGTGACTGAGGAAAATGGGATGCAGTGACTGAGGGAAATGGGATGCAGTGAATGAGGGACATGTGATGCAGTGACACATGGACATGGGATGCAGTGAACTGAGGGAATTGGGATGCCGTGACTGAGTGAAATGAGATGCATTGTTTGATGGAAATATGATGCAGTAACTGACGGAAATGAGATGCAGTGACTGACGGAAATGGGATGCAGTGACTAAGGGAAATGGGATGCAGTGACCGAGTGAAATGAGATGCAGTGACCGAGCAAAATGGGATGCACTATTTTTGGGAAGGAGGATGCAATCACTGATTGAAATGAGATGCAGAGACTGTGGGAAAGGAGATGCTGTGACGGTGGGAAATGGGATGCAGTGACTCAGTGAAATGTGATTCAGTCACTGAGTGAAATGTGATTCCGTCACTGAGTGAAATATGATGCACTCACTGAGTGTACTGTGATTCAGTCACTGAGTGAACTGTGATGCAGTCACTGAGTGAACTGTGATGCAGTCACTGAGTGAACTGTGATGCAGTCACTGAGTGAACTGTGATGCAGTCACTGAGTGAACTGTGATGCAGTCACTGAGTGAAATGGGATGCAGTGGCTGAGGGAAATGTGATGCAGTGACTGAGTGAAATGGGATGCAGTATTTGTGGGAAGAAGGATGCAATCACTGAGTGAAATGAGATGATGAGACTGAGGGCAAGGAGATGGTGTGACTGTGGGAAATGGGATGCACTGAGTGTGGGAAATTGAATGCAGCGTGTGTGAGATACGGGAAACAGTGACTGATGGAAATGGGATGCAGTAACTGTGTTGAAGGAGATGCAGTGACTGCGTGAAATGCGATGCAGTGACTGCGTGAAATGCGATGCAGTGACTGCGTGAAATGCGATGCAGTGACTGCGTGAAATGCGATGCAGTGACTGAGTGAAATGTGATTCAGTCACTGAGTGAAATGTGATTCAGTCACTGAGTGAAATGTGATTCAGTCACTGAGTGAATTGGGATGCATCACTGAGTGAAATGGGATGCAGTGACTGATGGAAATTGGATGCAGTGACAGAGTGACATGAGGTGCAGTGACTGAGGGAAATGGGATGCAGTGACTGAGGGAAATGGGATGCAGTGACTGTGGTACTGGGAAGGAGTGACTGAGTGAAATGCGATGCAGTGACTGAGTGAAATGAGATGCACTGACTGATGGAAATTGGACGCAGTGACAGAGCGGCATGAGCTGCAGTGACTGAGTGAAATGAGAAGCTTAGAATGCACTGTCTGTGAGATACGAAAACAGTGACTGATGGAAATGGGATGCACTGACTGTGGTGAAGGGGATGCAGTGACTGAGTGAAATGTGATGCAGCGACTGAGTGAAATGTGATGCAGCGACTGAGTGAAATGTGATGCAGTGACTGCGTGAAATGCGACACAGTGACTGCGTGAAATGCGACACAGTGACTGCGTGAAATGCGACACAGTGACTGCGTGAAATGGGATGCAGTGACTGCGTGAAATGGGATGCAGTGACGACGTGAAATGGGACGCAGTGACTGAGTGTCATGTGATTTAGTCACTGAGTGAAATGTGATTCCGTCACTGAGTGAAATATGATGCACTCACTGAGTGTACTGTGATTCATTCACTGAGTGAACTGTGATGCAGTTACTGAGTGAAATGGGATGCAGTGGCTGAATGAAATGAGATGGAGTGACTGCGTGAAATGGGCTGCAGTGACTGCGTGAAATGGGCTGCAGTAACTGAGAGAAATGGGCTGCAGTCACTGAGTGAAATCTGTTGCTGTCTCTGAGTGAAATGTGATGCATCACTGAGTTGAATGGGATGCAGGGACTGAGTGAAATGAGATGCACTGACTGAGGGAAAAGGGATTCAGTATTTTTGGGAAGTAGGATGCAATCACTGAGTGAAATGCGATGCAGAGACTGAGGGAAAGGAGATGCTGTGACTATGGGAAATGGTATGCAGTGAGTGTGGGAAATTGAAAGCAGCGTCTGTGAGATACGGGGAACAGTGAGTGATGAAAATGGGATGCAGTGACTGTGGTGAAGGAGATGCAGTGATTGAGTGAAATGGGATGCAGTGACTGAGTGAAATGGGATGCAGTGTCTGCGTGAAATGCGGTGCAGTGACTGCGTGAAATGCGGTGCAGTGACTGCGTGAAATGGGATGTATCACTGAGTGAAATGGGATGCAGTGACAGATGGAAATGGGATGCAGTGACTGAGTGAAATGGGATGAAGTGACTGAGTGAAATGGGATGAAGTGACTGAGTGAAATGGGATGAAGTGACTGTGTGAAATGGGATGAAGTGACTGAGTGAAATGTGATGCAGTGATTGAGTGAAATGCGATGCAGTGAATGAGTGAAATGAGATGCACTGACTGATGGAAATTGGATGCAGTGACAGAGTGACATGAGCTGCAGTGACTGAGTGAAATGAGATGCATTGTTTGATGGAAGTATGATGCAGTAACTGACGGAAATGAGATGCAGTGACTGAGGGAAATGGGATGCAGTGACTGGGTGAAATGGGATGCAGTGACCGAGTGAAATGAGATGCAGTGACTGAGCGAAATGGGATGCAGTGACTCAGTGAAATGTGATTCAGTCTCTGAGTGAAATGTGATTCCGTCACTGAGTGAAATATGATGCACTCACTGAGTGTACTGTGATTCAGTCACTGAGTGTACTGTGATTCAGTCACTGAGTGAACTGTGATGCAGTCACTGAGTGAACTGTGATGCAGTCACTGAGTGAAATGGGATGCAATGGCTGAGTGAAATGAGATGCAGTGACTGAGTGAAATGAGATGCAGTGACTGAGTGAAATGGGATGCAGTGACTGAGGGACATGGGATGCAGTGACTGAGGGACATCGGATGCCGTGACTGAGGGACATGGGATGCCGTGACTGAGGGAAATGGGATGCAGTGAATGAGTGAAATGAGATGCATTGTTTGATGGAAATATGATGCAGTAACTGACGGAAATGAGATGCAGTGACTGAGGGAAATGGGATGCAGTGACTAAGGGAAATGGGATGCAGTGACCGAGTGAAATGAGATGCAGTGACTGAGCAAAATGGGATGCGCTATTTTTGGGAAGGAGGATGCAATCACTGATTGAAATGAGATGCAGAGACTGTGGGAAAGGAGATGCTGTGACGGTGGGAAATGGGATGCAGTGACTCAGTGAAATGTGATTCAGTCACTGAGTGAAATGTGATTCCGTCACTGAGTGAAATGTGATGCACTCACTGAGTGTACTGTGATTCAGTCACTGAGTGTACTGTGATTCAGTCACTGAGTGTACTGTGATTCAGTCACTGAGTGAACTGTGATGCAGTCACTGAGTGAACTGTGATGCAGTCACTGAGTGAAATGGGATGCAGTGGCTGAGGGAAATGTGATGCAGTGACTGAGTGAAATGGGATGCAGTATTTGTGGGAAGAAGGATGCAATCACTGAGTGAAATGAGATGATGAGACTGAGGGCAAGGAAATGGTGTGACTATGGGAAATGGGATGCACTGAGTGTGGGAAATTGAATGCAGCGTGTGTGAGATACGGGAAACAGTGACTGATGGAAATGGGATGCAGTAACTGTGTTGAAGGAGATGCAGTGACTGAGTGAAATGGGATGCAGTGACTGAGGGAAATGAGATGCAGTGTCTGAGGGACATGTGATGCAGTGACTGAGGGACATGGGATGCAGTGACTGAGGGACATGGGATGCACTGTCACACGGACATGGGATGCAGTGACTGAGAGAATTGGGATGCAATGACTGAGGGAAATGGGATGCAGTGACCGAGTGAAATGAGATGCTGTGACTGAGGGAAATGGGATGCAGTGACTGCGTGAAATGGGATGCAGTGAATTAGTGAAATGAGATGTAGTGAATTAGTGAAATGAGATGTAGTGACTGATGGAAATGTGATGCAGTTACTGTGGGACATGGGATGCAGTGACTGAGTGAATAGTGATGCAGTGCCCGAGCGGGCTTGGGGTGCAGTGACTGAGGGAAATGGGATACAGTGCCTGAGTGCAATGTGATGCAGTAATTGAGGGAAATAGGATGCAGTGACTGAGGTACTGGGAAGGAGTGACTGAGGGAAATGGGATGCAGTGACTGACGGAAATGCGATGCAGTGACTGCGTGAAATGAGATGCCTTGTTTAATGGAAATATGATGCAGTAACTGACGGAAATGAGATGCAGTGACAGAGTGAAATGGGATGCAGTGACAGAGTGAAATGGGATGCAGTGACAGAGTGAAATGGGATGCAGTGACAGAGTGAAATGGGATGCAGTGACTGAGTGAAATGGGATGCAGTGACTGAGTGAAATGGGATGCAGTGACTGAGTGAAATGGGATGCAGTGACTGAGTGAAATGGGATGCAGTGACTGAGTTAATAGGGATGCAGTGCCCGAGCCGGCTTGGAGTACAGTGACTGAGAGAAATGGGATGCACTGTCTTAGTGAAATGGGATGCAGTGGCTGAGTGAAATGGGATGCAGTAACTGGTGGAAATGGGATGCAGTGACTGATCGAAATGGGATGCGGTGACTGAGGTGAGGGAGATGCAGTGATGGAGTGAATTGGGATGCAGTGACTGAGTGAAATGTGATGCAGTGACTGAGGAAAGTGGGATGCAGTGACTGAGTGAAATGGGATGCAGTGACTGAGCGAAATGGGATGCAGTGACTCAGTGAAATGTGATTCAGTCTCTGAGTGAAATGTGATTCCGTCACTGAGTGAAATATGATGCACTCACTGAGTGTACTGTGATTCAGTCACTGAGTGTACTGTGATTCAGTCACTGAGTGAACTGTGATGCAGTCACTGAGTGAACTGTGATGCAGTCACTGAGTGAAATGGGATGCAATGGCTGAGTGAAATGAGATGCAGTGACTGAGTGAAATGAGATGCAGTGACTGAGTGAAATGGGATGCAGTGACTGAGGGACATGGGATGCAGTGACTGAGGGACATCGGATGCCGTGACTGAGGGACATGGGATGCCGTGACTGAGGGAAATGGGATGCAGTGAATGAGTGAAATGAGATGCATTGTTTGATGGAAATATGATGCAGTAACTGACGGAAATGAGATGCAGTGACTGAGGGAAATGGGATGCAGTGACTAAGGGAAATGGGATGCAGTGACCGAGTGAAATGAGATGCAGTGACTGAGCAAAATGGGATGCGCTATTTTTGGGAAGGAGGATGCAATCACTGATTGAAATGAGATGCAGAGACTGTGGGAAAGGAGATGCTGTGACGGTGGGAAATGGGATGCAGTGACTCAGTGAAATGTGATTCAGTCACTGAGTGAAATGTGATTCCGTCACTGAGTGAAATGTGATGCACTCACTGAGTGTACTGTGATTCAGTCACTGAGTGTACTGTGATTCAGTCACTGAGTGTACTGTGATTCAGTCACTGAGTGAACTGTGATGCAGTCACTGAGTGAACTGTGATGCAGTCACTGAGTGAAATGGGATGCAGTGGCTGAGGGAAATGTGATGCAGTGACTGAGTGAAATGGGATGCAGTATTTGTGGGAAGAAGGATGCAATCACTGAGTGAAATGAGATGATGAGACTGAGGGCAAGGAAATGGTGTGACTATGGGAAATGGGATGCACTGAGTGTGGGAAATTGAATGCAGCGTGTGTGAGATACGGGAAACAGTGACTGATGGAAATGGGATGCAGTAACTGTGTTGAAGGAGATGCAGTGACTGAGTGAAATGGGATGCAGTGACTGAGGGAAATGAGATGCAGTGTCTGAGGGACATGTGATGCAGTGACTGAGGGACATGGGATGCAGTGACTGAGGGACATGGGATGCACTGTCACACGGACATGGGATGCAGTGACTGAGAGAATTGGGATGCAATGACTGAGGGAAATGGGATGCAGTGACCGAGTGAAATGAGATGCTGTGACTGAGGGAAATGGGATGCAGTGACTGCGTGAAATGGGATGCAGTGAATTAGTGAAATGAGATGTAGTGAATTAGTGAAATGAGATGTAGTGACTGATGGAAATGTGATGCAGTTACTGTGGGACATGGGATGCAGTGACTGAGTGAATAGTGATGCAGTGCCCGAGCGGGCTTGGGGTGCAGTGACTGAGGGAAATGGGATACAGTGCCTGAGTGCAATGTGATGCAGTAATTGAGGGAAATAGGATGCAGTGACTGAGGTACTGGGAAGGAGTGACTGAGGGAAATGGGATGCAGTGACTGACGGAAATGCGATGCAGTGACTGCGTGAAATGAGATGCCTTGTTTAATGGAAATATGATGCAGTAACTGACGGAAATGAGATGCAGTGACAGAGTGAAATGGGATGCAGTGACAGAGTGAAATGGGATGCAGTGACAGAGTGAAATGGGATGCAGTGACAGAGTGAAATGGGATGCAGTGACTGAGTGAAATGGGATGCAGTGACTGAGTGAAATGGGATGCAGTGACTGAGTGAAATGGGATGCAGTGACTGAGTGAAATGGGATGCAGTGACTGAGTTAATAGGGATGCAGTGCCCGAGCCGGCTTGGAGTACAGTGACTGAGAGAAATGGGATGCACTGTCTTAGTGAAATGGGATGCAGTGGCTGAGTGAAATGGGATGCAGTAACTGGTGGAAATGGGATGCAGTGACTGATCGAAATGGGATGCGGTGACTGAGGTGAGGGAGATGCAGTGATGGAGTGAATTGGGATGCAGTGACTGAGTGAAATGTGATGCAGTGACTGAGTGAAATGTGATGCAGTGACTGAGTGAAATGTGATGCAGTGACTGAGTGTAATGGGATGCAGTGACTGAGTGCAATGGGATGCAGTGACTGAGTGCAATGGGATGCAGTGACTGAGTGCAATGGGATGCAGTGACTGAGTGCAATGGGATGCAGTGACTGCGTGCAATGGGATGCAGTGACTGCGTGCAATGGGATGCAGTGACTGCGTGAAATGGGATGCAGTGACTGCGTGAAATGGGACGCAGTGACTCAGTGAAATGTGATTCACTCACTGTGTGAAAGGTGATTCCGTCACTGAGTGAAATATGATACACTCACTGTGTGTACTGTGATTCAGTCACTGTGTGAACTGTGATGCAGTCACTGAGTGAAATGGGATGCAATGGCTGAGTGAAATGGGATGCAATGGCTGAGTGAAATGAGATGCAGTGACTGAGTGCAATGGGATGCAGTGACTGCGTGAAATGAGATGCAGTGACTGCGTGAAATGGGATGCAGTGATTGCGTGAAATGGGACGCAGTGACTCAGTGAAATGTGATTCACTCACTTTGTGAAAGGTGATTCCGTCACTGAGTGAAATATGATACACTCACTGAGTGTACTGTGATTCAGTCACTGTGTGAACTGTGATGCAGTCACTGACTGAAATGGGATGCAGTGGCTGAGTGAAATGGGATGCAGTGACTGAGTGAAATGGGATGCAGTGACTGAGTGAAATGGGATGCAGTGACTGAGTGAAATGGGATGCAGTGACTGAGTGAAATGAGATGCAGTGACTGAGTGAAATGAGATGCAGTGACTGAGTGAAATGAGATGCAGTGACTGAGTGAAATGAGATGCAGTGACTGACTGAAATGCGATGCAGTGACTGAGGTACTGGGAAGGAGTGACTGAGTTAATAGGGATGCAGTGACTGAGTGAAATGGGATGCAGTGACTTAAGGGACGGAAATGCAGTGTCTGTGGGAAATGGAATGCTGCGACTGAGGGAAATGAGATGGAGTGACTGACGGAAATGGGATGCAGTGACTGAGCGAAATGGGTGGCAGTGACGAGTGAAATTGGTTGCAGTGACTGAGTGAAATGGGATGCAGTGACTGAGGGAAGTGCGATGCAGTGACTGAGGGAAATGGGATGCAGTGACTGAGTGAAATGAGATGCAGTGACTGAGCGAAATGGGATGCATTATTTTTGGGAAGTAGGATACAATCACTGATTGAAATAAGATGCAGAGACTGAGGGAAAGGAGATGCTGTGAGTGTGGGAAATTGAATGCAGCGTCTGTGAGATAAGGGAAACAGTGAGTGATGGAAATGGGATGCAGTGACTATGGTGAAGGAGATGCAGTGATTGAGTGAATTGGGATGCAGTGACTGAGTAAAATACAATGACTGCGTGAAATGTGATGCAGTGACTGCGTGAAATGGGATGCAGTGACTGTGGTGAAGGAGATGCAGTGACTGAGGGAAATGGGATACAGTGACTGAGTGAAATGGGATGCAGTGATTGAGTAAAATGGGATGCAGTGACTGAGGGACATGGGATGCAGTGACTGAGTGAAATGGGATGCAGTCTCTGAGTGAAATGGGATGCAGTCTCTGAGCGAAAGGTGTTGCAGTCACTGAGTGAAATGTGATGCAGTGACTGAGTGAAATGGGATGCAGTGACTGACTGAAATGGGATGCAGTCTCTGAGTGAAATGGGATGCAGTCTCTGAGTGAAATGGGATGCAGTCTCTGAGCGAAATGTGTTGCAGTCACTGAGTGAAATGGGATGCAGTCTCTGAGCGAAATGTGTTGCAGTCACTGACTGAAATTGGACGCATCACTGAGTGAAATGGGACGCTGTGACTGAGGGAAATGGGATGCAGTGACTGAGTGAAATGGGAAGCACTGACTGAGTGAAATGCGATGCAGTGACTCAGTGAAATGAGATGCCTTGTTTGATGGAAATATGATGCAGTAACTGACGGAAATGAGATGCAGTGACAGAGTGAAATGGGATGCAGTGACTGAGGGACATGGGATGCAGTGACTGAGGGACATGGGATGCAGTGACTGAGGGACATGGGATGCAGTGACTGAGGGACATGGGATGCAGTGACTGAGGGAAATGGGATGCAGTGACTGAGTGAAATGAGATGCAGTGTCTGCGGGACATGTGATGCAGTGACTGAGGGACATGGGATGCAGTGACACACGGACATGGGATGCAGTGTCACACGGACATGGGATGCAGTGTCTGAGAGAATTGGGATGCAATGACTGAGGGAAATGGAATGCAGTGACCGAGTGAAATGAGATGCTGTGACTGAGTGAAATGAGATGCTGTGACTGAGGGAAATGGGATGCAGTGACTGCGTGAAATGGGATGCAGTGAATTAGTGAAATGAGATGTAGTGAATTAGTGAAATGAGATGCAGTGACTGATGGAAATGTGATGCAGTTACTGTGGGACATGGGATGCAGTGACTGAGTGAATAGTGATGCAGTGCCCGAGCGGGCTTGGGGTGCAGTGACTGAGGGAAATGGGATACAGTGCCTGAGTGCAATGTGATGCAGTAATTGAGGGAAATAGGATGCAGTGACTGAGGTACTGGGAAGGAGTGACTGAGGGAAATGGGATGCAGTGACTGACGGAAATGGGATTCAGTGACTAAGTGAAATGGGAAGCACTGACAGAGTGAAATGGGATGCAGTGACTGCGTGAAATGAGATGCCTTGTTTGATGGAAATATGATGCAGTAACTGACGGAAATGAGATGCAGTGACAGAGTGTAATGGGATGCAGTGACTGAGTGAAATGGGATGCAGTGACTGAGTTAATAGGGATGCAGTGCCCGAGCCGGCTTGGAGTACAGTGACTGAGGGAAATGGGATACAGTGGCTGAGAGAAATGGGATGCACTGTCTTAGTGAAATGGGATGCAGTGGCTGAGTGAAATGGGATGCAGTAACTGGTGGAAATGGGATGCAGTGACTGATCGAAATGGGATGCGGTGACTGAGGTGAGAGAGATGCAGTGATGGAGTGAAATGTGATGCAGTGACTGAGTGAAATGTGATGCAGTGACTGAGTGAAATGTGATGCAGTGACTGAGTGCAATGGGATGCAGTGACTGCGTGAAATGGGATGCAGTGACTGCGTGAAATGGGATGCAGTGACTGCGTGAAATGAGATGCAGTGACTGCGTGAAATGGGACGCAGTGACTCAGTGAAATGTGTATCACTCACTGAGTGAAAGGTGATTCCGTCACTGAGTGAAATATGATGCACTCACTGAGTGTACTGTGATTCAGTCACTGAGTGAACTGTGATTCAGTCACTGTGTGAACTGTGATGCAGTCACTGAGTGAAATGGGATGCAGTGGCTGAGTGAAATGGGATGCAGTGACTGAGTGAAATGAGATGCAGTGACTGAGTGAAATGAGATGCAGTGACTGAGGGAAATGGGATGCAGTGACTGAGCGAAATGGGATGCAGTGACTGAGCGAAATGGGATGCACTATTTTTGGGAAGTAGGATGCAATCACTGATTGAAATGAGATGCAGAGACTGAGGGAAAGGAGATGCTGTGATGATGGGAAATGGGATGCAGTGAGTGTGGGAAATTGAATGCAGCGTCTGTGAGATAAGGGAAACAGTGAGTGATGGAAATGGGATGCAGTGACTATGGTGAAGGAGATGCAGTGATTGAGTGAATTGGGATGCAGTGACTGAGTAAAATACAATGCAGTGACTGAGTGAAATGTGATGCAGTGACTGCGTGAAATGAGATGCAGTGTCTGAGGGACATGTGATGCAGTGTCTGAGGGACATGTGATGCAGTGACTGAGGGACATGTGATGCAGTGACTGAGGGACATGGGATGCAGTGACACACGGACATGGGATGCACTGTCACATGGACATGGGATGCAGTGACTGAGAGAATTGGGATGCAATGACTGAGGGAAATGGGATGCAGTGACCGAGTGAAATGAGATGCTGTGACTGAGGGAAATGGGTTGCAGTGACTGCGTGAAATGGGTTGCAGTGACTGCGTGAAATGGGATGCAGTGAATTAGTGAAATGAGATGTAGTGATTTAGTGAAATGAGATGTAGTGACTGATGGAAATGTGATGCAGTTACTGTGGGACATGGGATGCAGTGACTGAGTGAATAGTGATGCAGTGCCCGAGCGGGCTTGGGGTGCAGTGACTGAGGGAAATGGGATACAGTGCCTGAGTGCAATGTGATGCAGTAATTGAGGGAAATAGGATGCAGTGACTGAGGTACTGGGAAGCAGTGACTAAGTGAAATGGGATGCAGTGACTGTGGTGAAGGAGATGCAGTGACTGAGGGAAATGGGATCCAGTGACTGAGTGAAATGGGATGCAGTGATTGAGTAAAATGGGATGCAGTGACTGAGGGACATGGGATGCAGTGACTGAGTGAAATGGGATGCAGTCTCTGAGTGAAATGTGATGCAGTGACTGAGTGAAATGTGATGCAGTGACTGAGTGAAATGTGATGCAGTGACTGAGTGAAATGTGATGCAGTGACTGAGTGAAATGGGATGCAGTGACTGAGTGAAATGGGATGCAGTGACTGAGTGAAATGGGATGCAGTCTCTGAGCAAAATGTGTTGCAGTCACTGAGTGAAATTGGACGCATCACTGAGTGAAATGGGATGCAGTGACTGAGGGAAATGGGTTGCAGTGACTGAGTGAAATGGGAAGCACTGAGTGAGTGAAATGTGATGCAGTGACTCAGTGAAATGAGATGCCTTGTTTGATGGAAATATGATGCAGTAACTGACGGAAATGACATGCAGTGACTGAGGGACATGGGATGCAGTGACTGAGGGACATGGGATGCAGTGACTGAGGGACATGTGATGCAGTGACTGAGGGACATGGGATGCAGTGAAACACGGACATGGGATGCACTGCCACACGGACATGGGATGCAGTGACTTTGAGAATTGGGATGCAATGACTGAGGGAAATGGGATGCAGTGACCGAGTGAAATGAGATGCTGTGACCGAGGGAAATGGGATGCAGTGACTGCGTGAAATGGGATGCAGTGAATTAGTGAAATGAGATGTAGTGAATTAGTGAAATGAGATGTAGTGACTGATGGAAATGTGATGCAGTTACTGTGGGACATGGGATGCAGTGACTGAGTGAATAGTGATGCAGTGCCCGAGCGGGCTGGGGGTGCAGTGACTGAGGGAAATGGGATGCAGTGACTAAGTGAAATGGGAAGCACTGACAGAGTGAAATGCGATGCAGTGACTGCGTGAAATGAGATGCCTTGTTTGATGGAAATATGATGCAGTAACTGACGGAAATGAGATGCAGTGACAGAGTGAAAAGCGATGCAGTGACTGAGTGAAATGGGATGCAGTCACTGAGTTAATAGGGATGCAGTGCCCGAGCCGGCTTGGAGTACAGTGACTGAGGGAAATGGGATACAGTGGCTGAGAGAAATGGGATGCACTGTCTTAGTGAAATGGGATGCAGTGGCTGAGTGAAATGGGATGCAGTAACTGGTGGAAATGGGATGCAGTGACTGATCGAAATGGGATGCGGTGACTGAGGTGAGGGAGATGCAGTGATGGAGTGAATTGGGATGCAGTGACTGAGTGAAATGTGATGCAGTGACTGAGGAAAGTGGGATGCAGTGACTGAGTGAAATGGGATGCAGTGACTGAGTAAAATGTGATGCAGTGACTGAGTGCAATGGGATGCAGTGACTGCGTGAAATGGGATGCAGTGACTGCGTGAAATGGGACGCAGTGACTCAGTGAAATGTGATTCACTCACTGAGTGTACTGTGATTCAGTCACTGAGTGAACTGTGATTCAGTCACTGAGTGGAATGGGATGCAGTGGCTGAGTGAAATGTGTTGCAGTCACTGAGTGAAATGGGACGCAGTGACTGAGGGAAATGGGATGCAGTGACTGAGTGAAATGGGAAGCACTGAGTGAGTGAAATGCGATGCAGTGACTCAGTGAAATATGATGCAGTAACTGACGGAAATGAGATGCAGTAACTGACGGAAATGAGATGCAGTGACAGAGTGAAATGGGATGCAGTGACTGAGGGACATGGGATGCAGTGACTGAGGGAAATGGGATGCAGTGACTGAGTGAAATGGGATGCAGTGACTGAGTGAAATGAGATGCAGTGTCTGAGGGACATGTGATGCAGTGACTGAGGGACATGTGATGCAGTGACTGAGAGAATTGGGATGCAATGACTGAGGGACATGGGATGCAGTGACCGAGTGAAATGAGATGCTGTGACTGAGGGAAATGGGATGCAGTGACTGCGTGAAATGGGATGCAGTGAATTAGTGAAATGAGATGTAGTGAATTAGTGAAATGAGATGTAGTGACTGATGGAAATGTGATGCAGTTACTGTGGGACATGGGATGCAGTGACTGAGTGAATAGTGATGCAGTGCCCGAGCGGGCTTGGGGTGCAGTGACTGAGGGAAATGGGATACAGTGCCTGAGTGCAATGTGATGCAGTAATTGAGGGAAATAGGATGCAGTGACTGAGGTACTGGGAAGGAGTGACTGATGGAAATGGGATGCAGTGACTGACGGAAATGGGATGCAGTGACTAAGTGAAATGGGAAGCACTGACAGAGTGAAATGCGATGCAGTGACTGAGAGAAATGAGATGCCTTGTTTGATGGAAATATGATGCAGTAACTGACGGAAATGAGATGCGGTGACAGAGTGAAAAGCGATGCAGTGACTGAGTTAATAGGGATGCAGTGACCGAGCTGGCTCTGAGTACAGTGGCTGAGAGAAATGGGATGCACTGTCTTAGTGAAATGGGATGCAGTGGCTAAGTGAAATGGGATGCAGTAACTGGTGGAAATGGGATGCAGTGACTGATCGAAATGGGATGCGGTGACTGAGGTGAGGGAGATGCAGTGATGGAGTGAATTGGGATGCAGTGACTGAGTGAAATGTGATGCAGTGACTGAGTGTCATGGGATGCAGTGACTGAGTGTCATGGGATGCAGTGACTGAGTGCAATTGGATGCAGTGACTGAGTGCAATTGGATGCAGTGACTGCGTGAAATGGGATGCAGTGACTGCGTGAAATGGGACGCAGTGACTCAGTGAAATGTGATTCACTCACTGAGTGAAAGGTGATTCCGTCACTGAGTGAAATATGATGCACTCACTGAGTGTACTGTGATTCAGTCACTGTGTGAACTGTGATTCAGTCACTGAGTGAAATGGGATGCAGTGGCTGAGTGAAATGGGATGCAGTGACTGAGTGAAATGAGATGCAGTGACTGAGTGAAATGCGATGCAGTGACTGAGTGAAATGCGATGCAGTGACTGAGTGAAATGCATGCAGTGAATGAGTGAAATGAGATGCACTGACTGATGGAAATTGGATGCAGTGACAGAGCGACATGAGCTGCAGTGACTGAGTGAAATGGGATGCAGTGACTTAAGGAAAGGAAATGCAGTGTCTGTGGGAAATGGAATGCTGCGACTGAGGGAAATGGGATGGAGTGACTGACGGAAATGGGATGCAGTGACTGAGCGAAATGGGTGGCAGTGACGAGTGAAATGGGTTGCAGTGACTGAGTTTAATGGGATGCACTGACTGAGGGAAGTGCGATGCAGTGACTGAGGAAAATGGGATGCAGTGACTGAGGGAAATGGGATGCAGTGACTGAGGGAAATGGGATGCAGTGAATGAGGGACATGTGATGCAGTGACACATGGACATGGGATGCAGTGACCTGAGGGAATTGGGATGCCGTGACTGAGTGAAATGAGATGCATTGTTTGATGGAAATATGATGCAGTAACTGACGGAAATGAGATGCAGTGACTGACGGAAATGGGATGCAGTGACTGAGGGACATGGGATGCAGTGACTGAGGGACATGTGATGCAGTGACTGAGGGACATGGGATGCAGTGAAACACGGACATGGGATGCACTGCCACACGGACATGGGATGCAGTGACTTTGAGAATTGGGATGCAATGACTGAGGGAAATGGGATGCAGTGACCGAGTGAAATGAGATGCTGTGACCGAGGGAAATGGGTTGCAGTGACTGCGTGAAATGGGATGCAGTGAATTAGTGAAATGAGATGTAGTGAATTAGTGAAATGAGGTGTAGTGACTGATGGAAATGTGATGCAGTTACTGTGGGACATGGGATGCAGTGACTGAGTGAATAGTGATGCAGTGCCCGAGCGGGCTGGGGGTGCAGTGACTGAGGGAAATGGGATACAGTGCCTGAGTGCAATGTGATGCAGTAATTGAGGGAAATAGGATGCAGTGACTGAGGTACTGGGAAGGAGTGACTGAGGCAAATGGGATGCAGTGACTGACGGAAATGGGATGCAGTGACTAAGTGAAATGGGAAGCACTGACAGAGTGAAATGCGATGCAGTGACTGCGTGAAATGAGATGCCTTGTTTGATGGAAATATGATGCAGTAACTGACGGAAATGAGATGCAGTGACAGAGTGAAAAGCGATGCAGTGACTGAGTGAAATGGGATGCAGTCACTGAGTTAATAGGGATGCAGTGCCCGAGCCGGCTTGGAGTACAGTGACTGAGGGAAATGGGATACAGTGGCTGAGAGAAATGGGATGCACTGTCTTAGTGAAATGGGATGCAGTGGCTGAGTGAAATGGGATGCAGTAACTGGTGGAAATGGGATGCAGTGACTGATCGAAATGGGATGCGGTGACTGAGGTGAGGGAGATGCAGTGACTGAGTGAATTGGGATGCAGTGACTGAGTGAAATGTGATGCAGTGACTGAGTGAAATGTGATGCAGTGACTGAGTGTAATGGGATGCAGTGACTGAGTGTAATGGGATGCAGTGACTGAGTGTAATGGGATGCAGTGACTGAGTGTAATGGGATGCAGTGACTGAGTGTAATGGGATGCAGTGACTGAGTGTAATGGGATGCAGTGACTGAGTGTAATGGGATGCAGTGACTGAGTGTAATGGGATGCAGTGACTGAGTGCAATGGGATGCAGTGACTGCGTGAAATGGGATGCAGTGACTGCGTGAAATGGGACGCAGTGACTCAGTGAAATGTGAATCGCTCACTGAGTGAAAGGTGATTCCGTCACTGAGTGAAATATGATGCACTCACTGAGTGTACTGTGATTCAGTCACTGAGTGAACTGTGATTCAGTCACTGAGTGTAATGAGATGCAATCACTGAGTGAAATAGGATGCAGTGGCTGAGTGAAATGGGATGCAGTGACTGCGTGAAATGGGATGCAGTGACTGAGTGAAATGCGATGCAGTGACTGAGTGCAATGTGATGCAGTGACTCAGTGAAATGTGATGCAGTGACACACGGACATGGGATGCAGTGACACACGGACATGGGATGCAGTGACACACGGACATGGGATGCAGTGACACACGGACATGGGATGCAGTGCCTGATGGAATTGGGATGCAGTGACTGCGTGAAATGCGATGCAGTCACTGAGTGCAATGTGATGCAGTGACTGCTTGAAATGGGATGCATCACTGAGTGCAATGGAATGCAATGACTGGGTGAAACGGGATGCAGTCACTGATGGAAATTGGATGCAGTGACAGAGTGACATGAGCTGCAGTGTCTGAAGGAAATGTGATGCAGTGACTGAGGGAAATGGGATGCAGTGACTGAGGGAAATGGGATGCAGTGAGTCTGGGAAAATGAATTCATCGTCTGTGAGATACGGGAAACAGTGACTGATGGAAATGTGATGCAGTGACTGTGGTGAAAGGAGATGCAGTGATTGAGTAAATGTGATGCAGTGACTGAGTGAAATGTGATGCAGTGACTGAGTGAAATGTGATGCAGTGACTGAGTGAAATGTGATGCAGTGACTGAGTGAAATGTGATGCAGTGACTGAGTGAAATGGTATGCACTGACCGAGTGAAATGAGATGCAGTGACTGAGGGAAATGGGATGCAATCACTGAGTGAATTGCGATGCAGACACTGAGGAAAAGGAGATGCTGTGACGATGGGAAATGGGATGCAGTGACTGTGGGAAATTGAATGCAGCATCTGTGAGATAAGGGAAACAGTGAGTGATGGAAATGGGATGCAGTGACTATGGTGAAGGAGATGCAGTGACTGAGTGAAATGGGATGCAGTGACTGAGTAAAATACGATGCAGTGACTGAGTGAAATGTGATGCAGTGACTGCATGAAATGGGATGCAGTGACTGTGGTGAAGGAGATGCAGTGACTGAGGGAAATGGGATACAGTGACTGAGTGAAATGGGATGCAGTGATTGAGTGAAATGGGATGCAGTGACGGAGTGAAATGGGATGCAGTGACTGAGGGACATGGGAAGCAGTGACTGAGGGACATGGGAAGCAGTGACTGAGGGACATGGGAAGCAGTGACTGAGGGAAATGGGATGCCGTGACTGAGGGAAATGGGATGCAGTGACTGACTGAAAGGAGATGCACTGTCTGATGGAAATGTGATGCAGTGACAGAGTGACATGAGCTGCAGTGACAGAGGTACTGGGAAGGAGTGACTGAGTTAATCGGGAATCAGTGCCCGAGCGGGCTTGGGGTGCAGTGACTGAGGGAAATGGGATACAGTCCCTGAGCGAAAAGGGACGCACTGACTGAGTGAAATGGGATGCAGTGACTGAAGGACATGGGATGCAGTGACTGAGGGACATGAGATGCAGTGACTGAGAGACATGGGATGCAGTGACGCACGGACATGGGATGCAGTGACTGAGGGAATTGGGATGCAGTGACTGAGGGAATTGGGATGCAGTGACTGAGGGAAATGGGATGCAGTGACTGCGTGAAATGCGATGCAGTGACTGAGTGAAATGTGATTCAGTCACTGAGTGAATTGGGATGCAGTCACTGAGTGAAATGGGATGCAGTGACTGATGGAAATTGGATGCAGTGACAGAGTGACATGAGGTGCACTGACTGAGTGAAATGAGATGCAGTGCCTGATGGAAATGTGATGCAGTGACTGAGGGAAATGGGATGCAGTGACTGAGTGAAATGAGATGCACTGACTGAGTGAAATGAGATGCACTGACTGATGGAAATTGGATGCAGTGACAGAGCGACATGAGCTGCAGTGACTGAGTGAAATGAGAAGCTGAGAATGCACTGTCTGTGAGATACGAAAACAGTGACTGATGGAAATGGGATGCAGTGACTGTGGTGAAGGGGATGCAGCGACTGACTGAAATGGGATACAGTGACTGACTGAAATGCGATGCAGTGACTGTGTGAAATGGGATGCAGTGACTGATGGAAATGGGATGCAGTGACTGCGTGAAATGTGATGTAGTGGCAGAGTGAAATGGGATGCAGTGACTGAGTGAAAAGGGATGCAGTGACTGCGTGAAATGGGACGCAGTGACTCAGTGAAATGTGATTCCGTCACTGAGTGAAATGTGATTACGTCACTGAGTGAACTGTGATGCAGTCACTGAGTCAAATAGGATGCAGTGGCTGAGTGAAATGGGATGCAGTGACTGAGGGACATGGGATGCTGTGACTTAGGGACATGGGATGCAGTGACTAAGGGACATGGGATGCAGTGACACACGGACATGGGATGCAGTGACTGGGTGAAATGGGATGCAGTGACTGATGGAAATTGGATGCAGTGACAGAGTGACATGAGCTGCAGTGTCTGATGGAAATGTGATGCAGTGACTGAGGGAAATGGGACGCAGTGACTGAGGGAAATGGGATGCAGTGAGTGTGGAAAATTGAATTCATCGTCTGTGAGATACGGGAAACAGTGACTGATGGAAATGTGATGCAGTGACTGTGGTGAAGGAGATGCAGTGATTTAGTAAATGGGATGCTTTGACCGAGTGAAATGTGATGCAGTGACTGAGTGAAATGTGATGCAGTGACTGAGTGAAATGTGATGCAGTGACTGAGGGACATGGGATGCAGTGACTGAGGGACATGAGCTGCAGTGACAGAGGTACTGGGAAGGAGTTTCTGAGTTAATAGGGAATCAGTGCCCGAGCGGGCTTGGGGTGCAGTGACTGAGGGAAATGGGATACAGTGCCTGACTGAAAAGGGACGCACTGACTGAGTGAAATGGGATGCAGTGACTGAGGGATATGGGATGCAGTGACTGAGGGACATGAGATGCAGTGACTGAGAGCCATGGGATGCAGTGACACACAGACATGGGATGCAGTGACTGAGGGAAATGGGATGCAGTATTTGTCAGAAGGAGGATGCAATCACTGAGTGAAATGCGATGCAGAGACTGAGGGAAAGGAGATGCTGTGAATATGGGAAATGGGATGCAGTGAGTGTGGGAAATTGAATGCATCGTCTGTGAGATAAGGGAAATAGTGACTGATGGAAGTGTGATGCAGTGACTGTGGTGAAGGAGATGCAGTGACTGCTTGAAATGTGATGCAGTGACTGCTTGAAATGTGATGCAGTGACTGCTTGAAATGGGATGCAGTGACTGAGGGAAATGGGATGCAGTGACTGAGTGAAATCGGATGCAGTGACTGAATGAAATGTGATTTAGTCACTGAGTGAAATGGGATGCAGCCGCTGAGTGAAATGGGACGCATTACTGAGTACAATGGGATGCAGTGACTGGATGAAATGGGATGCAGTGACTGAGTGAAATCGGATGCAGTGACTGAGGGAAATGGGATGCACTGACCGAGTGAAATGAGATGCAGTGACTGACGGAAATGGGATGCAGTGACTGAGGGAAATGGGGTGCAGTATTTGTGGGAAGAAGGATGCAATCACTGAGTGAAATGAGATGATGAGACTGAGGGCAAGGTGATGCAGTGACTATGGGAAATGGGATGCACTGAGTATGGGAAATTGAATGCAGCGTCTGTGAGATACGGGAAACAGTGACTGATGGAAATGGGATGCAGTAACTGTGTTGAAGGAGATGCAGTGACTGAGTGAAATGGGATGCAGTGACTGAGTGAAATAGGATGCAGTGACTGCGTGAAATGCGATGCAGTGACTGAGTGAAATGTGATTCAGTCTCTGAGTGAATTGGGAAGCAGTCACTGAGTGAAATGGGATGCATCACTGAGTGAAATGGGATGCAGTGACTGATGGAAATTGGATGCAGTGACAGAGTGACATGAGGTCCAGTGACCGAGTGAAATGAGATGCAGTGTCTGATTGAAATGTGATGCAGTGACTGAGTGAAATGCGATGCAGTGGCGGAGTGAAATGCGATGCAGTGGCGGAGTGAAATGCGATGCAGTGACTGAGTGAAATGCGATGCAGTGACTGAGTGAAATGCGAAGCAGTGACTGAGTGAAATGAGATGCACTGACTGAGTGAAATGAGATGCACTGACTGAGTGAAATGAGATGCACTGACTGAGTGAAATGAGATGCACTGACTGAGTGAAATGAGATGCACTGACTGATGGAAATTGGATGAAGTGACAGAGCGACATGAGCTGCAGTGACTGAGTGAAATGAGAAGCATAGAATGCACTGTCTGTGAGATACGAAAACAGTGACTGATGGAAATGGGATGCAGTGACTGTGGTGAAGGGGATGCAGCGACTGAGTGAAATGGGATGCAGTGACTGTGTGAAATGCGATGCAGTGACTGTGTGAAATGGGATGCAGTGACTGTGTGAAATGGGACGCAGTGACTCAGTGAAATGTGATTCCGTCACTGAGTGAAATGTGATTACGTCACTGAGTGAAATATGATGCACTCACTGAGTGTACTGTGATTCAGTCACTGAGTGTACTGTGATTCAGTCACTGAGTGTACTGTGATTCAGTCACTGAGTGTACTGTGATTCAGTCACTGAGTGTACTGTGATTCAGTCACTGAGTGTACTGTGATTCAGTCACTGAGTGTACTGTGATTCAGTCACTGAGTGTACTGTGATTCAGTCACTGAGTGTACTGTGATTCAGTCACTGAGTGTACTGTGATTCAGTCACTGAGTGTACTGTGATTCAGTCACTGAGTGAACTGTGATTCAGTCACTGAGTGAACTGTGATTCAGTCACTGAGTGAACTGTGATTCAGTCACTGAGTGAACTGTGATTCAGTCACTGAGTGAACTGTGATGCAGTCACTGAGGGACATGGGAGGCAGTGACTTAGGGACATGGGAGGCAGTGACTGAGGGACATGGGATGCAGTGACTGAGGGACATGGGATGCAGTGACACACGGACATGGGATGCAGTGACTGAGGGAATTGGGATGCAGTGATTGCGTGTAATGGAATGCAGTGACTGAGCGAAATGCGATGCAGTCACTGAGTGCAATGTGATGCAGTGACTGATGGAAATTGGATTCAGTGACAGAGTGACATGAGATGCAGTGTCTGATTGAAATGTGATGCAGTGACTGGGGGAAATGGGTTGCAGTGACTGGGGGAAATGGGCTGCAGTGCCTGAGTGAAATGGGATGCAATGCCTGAGTGAGGGAAATGGGATGCAGTGACTGTGGGAATTGGGTTGCAGTGACTATAGGAAAAGGTTGCAGTGACTGAGGGTAATGGGATGCAGTGACTGAGGGTAATGGGATGCAGTGACTGAGTGAAATGGGATGCAGTGACTGAGTGAAATGTGATGCAGTCACTGAGTGAAATGTGATGCAGTCACTGAGGGAAATGAGATGCAGTGACTGAGGGTAATGTGATGCAGTGGCTGAGTGAAATGCGATGCTGTGACTGCGGAAGGGACATGCAGTGACTGAGTGAAATGGGGTGCTGTGACTCAGTGAAATGTGATGCAGTGACTGAGTGAAATGGGATGCAGTCACTGAGTGAAATGGGATGCAGTCACTGAGTGAAATGGGAAGCAGTCACTGAGGGAAATGAAATGCAGGGACTGAGGGTTATGAGACGCAGTGACTGAATGAAATGCGATGCAGTGACTGTGGGAAATGGGATGCAGTGACTTAGTGAAATGAAATGCAGTGACTGAGGGAAAGGAGATGCAGTGACTGTGGGAAATGGGTTGCAGTGCCTGAGTGAAATGGGCCGCAGTGCCTGAGTGAAATGGGCCGCAGTGCCTGAGTGAAATGGGCCGCAGTGCCTGAGTGAAATGGGCCGCAGTGCCTGAGTGAAATGGGCCGCAGTGCCTGAGTGAAATGGGCCGCAGTGCCTGAGTGAAATGGGATGCAGTGCCTGAGTGAAATGGGACGCAGTGCCTGAGGGTAATGGGGTGCACTGACTGAATGAAATGCGATGCAGTGACTGTGGGAAATGGGATGCCGTGACTGTGGGGAATAAGGGGTGGGGACTGAGGGTAATGCGATGCAGTGACTGAGTGAAATGCGATGTAGTCACAAAGGAAAGCACATGCAGTGACTATGGGAAATGGGCTGCAGTGACTGAGTGAAATGGGCTGCAGTGACTGAGTGAAATGGGATGCTGTGACTGAGTGAAATGGGATGCTGTGACTGAGTGAAATGGGATGCAGTGACTGAGGGAAATGGGATGCAGTGACTGTGGGAATTGGGTTGCAGTGACTGAGTGAAATGTGATGCAGTCACTGAGTGAAATGTAATGCAGTCACTGAGGGAAATGAGATGCAGTGACTGACTGAAATGAGATGCAGTGACTGACTGAAATGGGAGGTAGTGATTGAGTGAAATGAGAGGGAGTGACTGAGTGAAGTGGGAGGCAGTGACTGAGTGAAGTCGGAGGCAGTGACTGAGGGTAATGGGATGCAGTGACTGAGGGTAATGGGATGCAGTGACAGAGGGGAATGGGATGCAGTGACTGAGCGTAATGGGATGCAGTGACTGAGCGTAATGGGATGCAGTGACTGAGCGTAATGGGATGCAGTGACTGAGCGTAATGGGATGCAGTGACTGAGTGAAATGGGATGCAGTGACTGAGTGAAATGTGATGCATCACTGAGGGAAATGAGATGCAGTGACTGAGGGTAATGTGATACAGTGACTGAGTGAAATGCGATGCTGTGACTGAGGAAGGGACATGGAGTGACTGAGTGAAATGGGGTGCTGAGACTGAGTGAAATGGGATGCAGTGACTGAGTGAATTGGGATGCAGTGACTGAGTGAAATAGGTGGCTGAGACTGACGGTAATGGGATGCAGTCACTGAGTGAAATGGCATGCAGTGACTGAGTGAAATGGGATGCAGTGATTGAGGGAAATAAGATGCAGTGACTGAGGGAAATGAGATGCAGTGACTGAGGGAATGGAGATGCAGTGACTTGGAAATGGAATGCTGTGACTGAGGGCAATGGGATGCTGTGACTGAGTGAGGTGGGAGGCAGTGACTGAGTGAGGTGGGAGGCAGTGACTGAGTGAAGTGGGAGGCAGTGACTGAGTGAAGTGGGAGGCAGTGACTGAGTGAAATGGGTGGCAGCGACTGTGTGAAGTGGCAGGCAGTGACTGTGTGAAGTGGCAGGCAGTGACTGTGTTGAATTGGGAGGCAGTGACTCGGTGAAATGGGATGCAGTGACTGAGTGAAGTGGGAAGCAGTGACTGAGTGAAATGGGAAGCAGTGACTGAGTGAAATGGGAAGCAGTGACTGAGTGAAATGGGAAGCAGTGAGTGAGGGTCATGGGATGCAGTGAGCGAGGGTCATGGGATGCAGTGACTGAAGGAAATGGGATGCAATGACTGAGTGAATATGATGAAGTGGCTGAGTGAAATGGGATGCAGTGGCTGAGTGAAATGGGATGCAGTGGCTGAGTGAAATGGGATGCAGTGGCTGAGTGAAATGGGATGCAGTGGCTGAGTGAAATGGGATGCAGTGGCTGAGTGAAATGGGATGCAGTGACTGAGGAAAATGAGTTGCAGTGACTGAGCGAAAAGAGATGCAGTGACTGAGGGTCATGGGATGCATCGTCTCAGTTCAATGAGATTCACTGTCTCAGTGAAATGGGACGCAGTGACTGAGGGAAATGTGATGCCGTGACTGGGGAATAGGGTGTGGAGACTGATGGAAATGGATTCACTGTCTCACTTGGATAGGATTCACTGTCTCCTGCTCAGACGGACTGGCCCCCGCAGCCCTGACCCGCTCAGAGGGACTGGCTTCCGCCGCCCTGACCCGCTCAGAGGGACTGGCCCCCGCAGCCCTGACCCGCTCAGAGGGACTGGCCCCCGCAGCCAGAGCCGTTCAGAGGGACTAGCCCCCGCTGCCCTGACCCGCTCAGAGGGACTGGCCCCCGCAGCCCTGACCCGCTCAGAGGGACTGGCCCCCGCAGCCCTGACCCGCTCAGAGGGACTGGCCCCCGCAGCCAGAGCCGTTCAGAGGGACTAGCCCCCGCTGCCCTGACCCGCTCAGAGGGACTGGCCCCCGCAGCCCTGACCCGCTCAGAGGGACTGGCCCCCGCAGCCAGAGCCGCTCAGAGGGACTAGCCCCCGCTGCCCTGACCCGCTCAGTGCGACTTGCCCCCTGCAGTCCTGACCCGCTCACTGCGACTTGCCCCCCGCAGACCTGACCCGCTCACTGCAACACTGCCCCCCGCAGCCCTGACCCGCTCACTGCGACTTGCCCCCCGCAGCCCTGACCCGCTCACTGCAACACTGCCCCCCGCAGCCCTGACCCGCTCACTGCGACTTGCCCCCCGCAGCCCTGACCCGCTCACTGCGACACTGCCCCCGGAAGCCCTGACCCGCTCACTGCGATTTGTCCCCCGCAGCCCTGACCCGCTCACAGGGACTGGCCCCCCGCAGACCTCACCCGCTCACAGGGACTGGCCCCCGCAGCCCTGACCCGCTCAGAGGGACTGTCCCCCTTAGCCCTGACCCGCTCACTGCGACTTGCCCCCCGCAGCCCTGACCCGCTGACAGGGACTGGCCCCCCGCAGACCTCACCCGCTCACAGGGACTGGCCCCGGCAGCCCTGACCCGCTCACTGCGACTTGCCCCCCGCAGCCCTGACCCGCTGACAGGGACTGGCCCCCCGCAGCCCTGACCCGCTGACAGGGACTGGCCCCCCGCAGCCCTGACCCGCTCACAGGGACTGGCCCCCGCAGCCCAGACCCGCTCACAGGGACTGGCCCCCGCAGACCTGACCCGCTCACTGCGACTTGCCCCCCGCAGTCCTGTCCCGCTGACAGGGACTTGCCGCCCGCAGTCCTCTCCCGCTCACAGGGACTGGCCCCCGCAGCCCTGACCCGCTCACTGCGACTTTCCCCCCGCAGTCCTTTCCTGCTGACAGGGACATGCCCCCGCAGGTCTGACCCGCTCAGAGGGACTGGCCGCCGCAGCCCTGACCCGCTGAGATGGACTGGCCCCCGCAGCCCTGACCCGCTCAGAGGGACTGTCCCCCGCCGCCCTGACCCGCTCAGAGGGACTGGCCCCCGCAGCCCTGACCCGCTCAGAGGGCTGGGCCCCCGCAGCCCTGACTCCGCTCACTGCGACTTGACCCCCGCAGTCCTGTCCCGCTCACTGCGACTTGCCCCCCGCAGCCCTGACCCGCTCACTGCGACACTGCCCCCCGCAGCCCTGACCCACTCAGGCGGACTGTTCCCCCGCTGCCCTGTCCCGCTGACAGGGACTTGCCCTCGCAGCCCTGACCCGCTCACTGCGACTTGACCCTTGCAGTCCTGTCCCGCTGACAGGAACTGGCCCCCGCAGCCCTGACCCGCTGACAGCGACTGGCCCCCGCAGCCCTGACCCGCTGACAGGGACTGGCCCCCGCAGCCGTGACCCGCTCACAGGGACTGGTCCCCCGCAACCCTGACCCGCTCAATGCGACATTGCCCCCCGCACCCCAGACCTGCTCACTGCGACTTGCCTCCCGCAGCCCTGACCCGCTATGAGGGCCTGCCCCTGCAGCCCTGACCCGCTCGCAGGGAATGGCCCCCGCAGCCCTGACCCGCTCTCTGCAACTTGACCCCCGCGGACCTGACCCGCTCACAGGGACTTGCCCCTTGCAGTCCTGACCCTCGCACTGCGACCTGCTCCCCGCAGTCCTGACCCGCTCACAGTGACCTGCCCCTTGCAGTCCTGTCCCGCTGACAGGGACTTGCCCCGGCAGCCCTGACCCGCTCAGAGGTACTGGCCCCCGCAGCCCTGACCCACTCACAGGGACTGGCCCCCGCAGCCCTGAACCGCTCTCTGCGACTTGCCCCACGCATCCCTGAGCCGCTCACTGCGACTTGCCCCCCAAAGCCCTGACCCACTCACAGGGACTTGCCCCTTGCAGTCCTGACCCGCTCACTGCCACCTGCCCCCGCAGTCCTGTCCCGCTGAAAGGGACATGCCCATTGCAGTCCTGACCCGCTCACTGCGACCTGCCCCCCCCGCAGTCCTGACCCGCTCACTGCGACACTGCCCCCCGCACCCCTGACCCGCTCACTGCGAATGGCCCCCCGCAGCCCTGACCCGCTCACTGCGACCTGCCCCCCGCAGCCCTGACCCGCTCACTGCGACACTGACCCCCGCAGTCCTCACCCGCTCAGGGGGACCGGCCCCTCGCAGCCCTCACCCGCTCACGCAAACCGGCACCCCGCAGCACTGACCCGCTCACTGCCACCTGCCCCTTGCAGTCCTGTCCCGGTGACAGGGACTGGCCCCTGCAGCCCTGAACCGCTCACAGGAACTGGCCCCCCGCAGCCCTGACCCGCTCACTGCGACTTGCCCCCCCGCACACCTGACCCGCTCACTGCGACTTGCCCCCCCGCAGACCTGATCCGCTCACTGCGACTTGCCCCCCGCAGTCCTGATCCACTAACTGCGACTGGCCCCCCGCCGCCCTGACCCGCTCAGGGGGACCGGCCCCCCGCAGCCCTGACCTGCTCACGGGGACCGGCCCCCCACAGCCCTGACCCGCTCACTGCGACTTGCCCCCCGCAGCCCTGACCCGGTGACAGGGACTGGCCCCCCGCAGCCCTGACCCGGTGACAGGGACTGGCCCCCGCAGCCCTGTCCAGCTCACAGGGACTGGCCCCCACAGCCCTGACCCGCTCACTGCGACTTGCTCCCTGCAGTCCTGTCCCGCTGACAGGGACTTGCCCCCGCAGCCCTGACCCGCTCATTGCGTCTGGCCCCCGGCAGCCCTGACCCGCTCACTGCGGCTTGCCCCCGGCAGCCCTGACCCGCTCAGGGCGACCGGTCCCCCGCAGCCCTGACACGCTCACTGCGACACTACCCCCCGCAGCCCTGACCCGCTCACTGTGACTTGCCCCCCGCAGACCTGACCCGCTCACTGCGATTTGCCCCCCGCAGTCCTGACCCGCTCACTGCGACTTGCCCCCGCAGTCCTGTCCCGCTCACTGCGAATGGCCCCCTGCAGCCCTGACCCGCTCACTGCGAAATACCCCCCGCAGCCCTGACCCGCTCACTGCGACACTGCCCCCGACAGCCCTGATCCGCTCACTGCGACTTGGCCCCGCAGCTCTGACCCGCTCAGAGGGACTGGCCCCCACCGCGCCGACCCGCTCACATGGACTGGCCCCCGCAGCCGTGACCCGCTCACTGCGACTTGTTGCCCACAGACCTGACCCGCTCAGTGCCATTTGCCCTCCGCGGTCCTGACCCGCTCACTGCGACACTGCCACCCGCAGCCCTGACCCGCTCACTGCGACCTGCCCCCCGCAGCCCTGACCCGCTCACTGCGACACTGCCCCCCCCAGACCTGACCCGCTCGCAGGGACTGGCCGCCGCAGCCCTGACTCGCTCACAGGTACTGACCCCCCGCAGCCCTGACCCGCTCAATGCTACCCAGCCTCCCGCAGCCCTGACCCGCTCACTGCGACTTGCCCCCTGCAGTCCTGTCCTGCTGACAGGGACTGGTACCCGCACCCCTGACCCGCTCACTGCGACTGGCCCCCCGCAGAGCTGACCCGCTCACTGCGACCAGCCTCCCGCAGCCCTGACCCCTCACTGCGACTTGCCCCCCGCAGACCTGACCCGCTCACTGCGACCTGCCCCCCTGCAGTGCTCTCCCGCTGACAGGGACCTGCCCGCTTGCAGTCCTGTCCCGCTGACTGGGACATGCCGCCGCAGCACTGACACGCTCACAGGGACTGGCCCCCGCAGCCCTTACCCACTCACAGGGACTGGCGCCTGCATCCCTGACCCTCACACCGCGACAATGCCCCCCGCACCCCAGACCCGCTCACTGCGACTTGCCCCCCGCAGCCCTGACCCGCTCAGAGGGCCTGCCCCCGCATCCCTGACCCGCTCGCTGCGACACTGCACCCCGCAGCCCTGACCCCCTCACTGCGACTTGACCCCCTCACTGCGACTTGCCCCCCGCAGTCCTGTCCCGCTGACAGGGACTTGCCCCTGCAGCCCTGACCCGCTCACTGTGACTTGCCCCCCGCAGCCCTGACCCGCTCACAGGGACTGGCCCACCGCAGCTCTGACCCGCTGACAGGGACTGGCCCCCGCAGCCCTGACCTGCTCACAGGGACTGGCCCCCCGCAGTCCTGACCCGCTCACTGCGACTTGCCCCCCGCTGTCCTGACCCGCTCACTGTGACTTGCCCCCCGCAGCCCTGACCCGCTGACTGCGACTTGCCCCAGGCAGGCCTGACCCGCTCACAGGGACTGGCCCGCCGCAGCCCTGACCCGCTTACATGGACTGGCCCCCACAGCCCTGACCTGCTGACTGCGACACTGCCCCCCGCAGTCTTGACCCGCTCACAGGGACTCGCCCCCCGCAGCCCTGACCCGCTCACTGCGACTTGCCCCCCGCAGCCCTGACCCGCTCACAGGGACTGGCCCCCGCAGCCCTGACCTGCTCACTGGGACTGGCCCCCCGCAGTCCTGACCCGCTCACTGCGACTTGCCCCCCGCAGCCCTGACCCGCTCACTGCGACTTGCCCCCCCGCAGCCCTGACTCGCTCACAGGGACTGGCCCCCACAGCCCTGACCCGTTCACAGGGGCTCTCCCCCCCGCAGCCCTGACATGCTCACTGCGACTTGCCCCCCGCAGACCTGACCCTCTCACTGCGACTTGCCCCCTGCAGTCCTGTCCCGCTGACAGGGACTCGCCCCCACAGACCTGACCCGCTCACTGCGTCTGGCCCCCCGCAGCCCTGACCCGCTCACTGCGACTTGCCCCCCGCAGCCCTGACCCGCTCACTGCGACTTGTCCCCCGCAGCCCTGACCCGCTCACAGGGACTGACCCCGAGCAGCCCTGTCCCGCTCACTGCGACTTGCCCCCCGCAGCCATGACCCGCTCACTGCGACTTGCCCCCCGCAGTCCTGTCCCGCTGACAGGGACTTGTCCCCCGCAGCCCTGACCCGCTGACAGGGACTGGCCCCCGCAGCCCTGACCCACTCACTGCCACTGGCCCCCCGCAGCCCTGTCCCACTCAGTGCGACTTGCCCCCCGCAGCCCTGACCCGCACACTGCGACTTGCCCCCCGCAGTCCTGTCCCGCTGACAGGGCCTTGCCCCCCGCTTTCCTGTCCCGCTGCCAGGGACTTGCCCCCCGCAGCCCTGACCCGCTGACAGGGACTGTCCCCCGCAGCCCTGACCAGCTCACAGGGTCTGCCCCCCACAGCCCTGACCCACTCACTGCCACTGGCCCCCCACAGCCCTGTCCCACTCAGTGCGACTTGCCTCCCGCAGCCCTGACCCGCACACTGCGACTTGCCCCCCGCAGCCCTGTCCCACTGACAGGGACTTGCCCCCCGCAGCCCTGACCCGCTCACTGCGACACTGCCCCCGCAGCCCTGACCCACTCACTGCCACTGGCCCCCCACAGCCCTGACCCGCTCACTCCGACTTGCCCCCGCAACCCTGACCCGCACACTGCGACTTGCCCCCCGCAGCCCTGTCCCACTGTCAGGGACTTGCCCCCCGCAGCCCTGACCCGCTCACTGCGACACTGCCCCCGCAGCCCTGACCCGCTCACTGCGACACTGCCCCTTGCACCCCTGACCCGCTCACTGCGACTTGCCCTCCGCACCCCTGACCCGCTGACAGGGACTTGTCCCCGCCGCCCTGACCCGCTCACTGCGACTGGCCCCCCGCTGATCGAAGTAATTGAAATGGAGATGCCAGGCCAGATGATGATTTGTACCTATATGACGGGCGAGTGGTCAGGCCCCAGACTCCAGCTTACGGTTGATGAACTGGAATCTCAGTTTTGACCAATCAACAAATCATGTGGGGCAGAGTTACCAGGGAATGCTGTGCTTCAGGAGGCAGTCACACACCTTAGATTAACTAGCTGAAACTTGGTCAGTGGCCAATGACAAAGATCAGGGCAGGTGGAAGGATCCAGGATGTAGTGCAGAAGGAACCTTGGCCTTTGATCTTATCTAACAGGTTTGAGATTCTTTCTTCGTGTGTGGATGAGAGTGCAGGGTATAGGGAAGATGAGTAAACTGACTGTAGCACTGTGGTACAGGGGGGACATTCAGGAGGGGATAAAAAGTGAAATGTAGTTATAATCAGAGGTAGTATAGTTAGGAGAATGAACACTGTTCGTTGTGACCAGGATCGGGAGTCTCGAAAGTAGTGTTGCCTGCCTGGTGCCCAGGTTCAGAATATTCCATCTCGGCTCCAAAGGAACTTGAAGTGGGAGGAGTAGAAATCCAGCTATCGTGGTCCACACAGGTACCATTGATATGGAAGAAAGAGGAAAGAGGTTCTGCTGAGGGATTATGAGCACCGAGGTGCTGAGGTGAGAAAGCAGAACCAGAATGGTAATAATCTCTGGATTATTATCTGAGCAATTTGGCACGGTGTGAACATAATTATAGATGTACATTGTTCAAATGGTGGCATGGCAGAAATGTGTTTGAATTCATGGGACATTGGCATCGGTATGGGGAAGGAGGGAGTCGTTCTGGTGTTATAGGCTCGACGAGAATCATATTGGGACAAGTATCCTCGCAAAATACAGAGCTAGGTCTGGGGCTAGGGCGTAAAAATAAAAAGTGTGGAGTGGGTGAGCTCAGTTGCATGGAAAATTGTGGAAAAAGTTAGAAGCTGGTAAGTGCTCAGCAAAGTTTCCAGAGCAAGTAATAGGACAAAAAGTATGGAAATGGTCAGGAGTCTCACTTCAGCTGCAGCAGATAAGAAGGGTGGCTGTAAATGCCAGACTGAAGATCTTGTATTGAATTGCAGGGAGTGTATGAAACAAAGTGAATGAGTTTGTGGTGCAGATTGAAATTGACAGATACATCACTCTGGGTATCACAGAGAGGTGGTTGTTAGGGGATAAGTGTTGGGAACGAAATAGCCAATGATTCATGTCCGATAGAAAGAACAGGCAAATGAACAGAGATAACAAAGTGTGGAGCTGGATGAGCACAGCAGGCCAAGCAGCATCTCAGGAGCGTAAAAGCTGACGTTTTGTCAGGCAGCATCAGAGGCTGAGGAAAGTTGAGGTTTTGGGTCAGGACCCTTCCTGAGAAATGGAGGGTGGAAGGGAGCTCAGAAACAAATAGCGTGGAGGGGGAGGAGGTGCTGGGGAAGGTAGGTTGGATGGTAATAAGTGAGTACTATCCAGATTGGAACAGATTTTCCCCAGGGGGGAATTAGTACGAATTCCAAATCACTCTCAAAATCTTAGTGACTGTTAACGTTGATGTTTTTTGTCTGTGTGTTTCAGTAATTGCATGACAGTTGAATGGTTCGTTGAGAGTGAGGAACCTATGGACTCTCACACACCAAGATGGAATTTAGTTCGAAGAGTGACTTCAAAATAGTTGCTTGCTTTTAAAATCTTGACCGTTTTTGCTGTCCAGTTGAATGAATTTGGCTTCATACTGCTTCAATAGGAATTAGTGTTTAATAGGAACATATTTGTGAAACTTACAGTTCCGCAAGTTTTAGCATAAACTGGTGCAGCCTTTCGGTGCTTGCAAAAAGGCTCACTTGTCCGTTAATACCGAACGAAAATTCGAATTTAAAAGTAAGTTCACCCGGTGTCAGGGAATTAAATGTTAATGTTGACTCGAATATAATTTTTAAAAAAGTCATATATTTGTGTAACACTGAACTCAAATTAAAATTTCGATTTGCTGGTTTTACGTTGGATTCATTTTAAATGAGGGTGAAGATCACTTTAAATCCAGCATATTTGTTAAGAAAAGAAATAGCATGTCAAATAAAATTAACTGCATGACTCTTCATAGCCCTATATGTAGAATTTCATTCCGAACTATGAGACAGTTGTGACCCCATACTACCTCAGTGCTCATGGCAAGAGCAAGACTCCTGTTTGACGTGCTGTGCACTGCATGGAATGGCGGCAACATCAGATTCATTGATGCTTGAGAATCAAAAGAATATGACGATAAGATTTAAAATCAAAATCTCATTGAACACTTCAAGGAACGTATTACAGGAAGAGGGGGAAAGCATGTATGACTAATAGAAGGTGGTGGCGCAGATCAAATAGACCTGTGTGCTAAAACTTAACACAAATTTCACATTGAATGGAACAGTTCAAACAGGCTGGAGGAAGCAGACATGCCAGCCCAAACTTTTTGAATTTGAGCATTCTGTTCGTAAACATCAGCAAAATTGTGGGAAACATGTTTATTCTTTCTCTTTTATTGCACAGAACCATACGATGAGACTGTTTTGATGAGGAATTGAAAGATTATGTGTCCCATCCATTTGACTCACAGTTTGGTACCATAGGTTGGTACGATCTTCGTTGGATAAGGAAAAGGGATGTTCCAGATACAGAAAATCGTCAAACCATTTACGACAAAGTCCATTTCTGGTTAGTTTTAATTAATGCAGTTAACATTTTTAGCTCGACATGATTGCACAATGGAGTCAATAAGAAAATTCCATCTGATATTCCACATAAATTTTAAGTGGATATTAAAGCAGCTCATTTCTTTTTCACACTGTCTGCTGCTTTTAAGAATGGTTGTCTTATTGTCAAAACGTTTAGCTTTGACTCCATGGCTTCTTCCATTAGCTCACATTGAAACACATGTTTCTTCAGCCAAAAATGCACGTTTACCCGGTGTAGCTTGACTAACCTTCCCCTGTGGTCGTTCCCCTGAAATCCCCTGCGGTAGCTCCCCTGAAAAACAACTATACCATTTTGGATACTGTTCCGGGGGACGAGTTGGCAGTGGGTATGCAGTAGGGTGCAGGTCTCTGGCACAGAGTCTGTCCCACTTGCAGAGAAGGGAAGCGGGGATAGGAAGAGAGTGATAGTCATTGGGGACTCAATAGTTAGAGGGACTGATAGAAGATTTGCCGGGAACGAAAGAGACTCACGATTGGTGTGTTGCCTACCAGGTGCCAGGGTCTGTGATGTCTCGGATCATGTGTTTAGGGTCCTGAGGGGAGAGGTTGACCAGCCCCAAGTCGTGGGACACGTAGGCACCAACGACATAGGTAGAAAGAGGGATAGGGATGTCAGGCAGGATTTCAGGGAGCGAGGGTGGAAGTTGAGAGCGAGAACAAACAGAGTGGTCGTCACTAGTTTGTCACCGTACCACGTGATAGCGAGGCAAAGAACAGGGAGAGATTTCAGCTGAAGACGTGGCTGCAGGGATGGTGCAGGTGGGAGGGCTTCAGGTACATGGACAATTGGGGTTCATTCTGGGGAAGGTGGGACCTGTACAAACAGGACGATATCCACTTGAACCAGAGGGGCACTAATATCCTGGGTGGGAAATTGGCCAGTGCCATTCGGTTGGATTTAAACGAGCTCAGAAGGGGGATGGGAAACTGAGGTGTAGTCCCAGTACACAGGAGGATGAGCGTAGGGAGGACATGGTCAGGACCTCACTGTCACAGAAGTGTGCTGGCAGACAGAAAGCTGGATTGAAGTGTGACGACTTTAATGCCGGGAGTATCCGGAATAATGTAGGTGAGGTTGCAGCTTGGATAGGTACCACAGACTTCGATGTTGTGGCCATTTCGGAGACATGGATAGAGCAGGGTCAGGAATGGATGTTGCAGGTTCTCGGGTTTAGATCTTTCATTAAGGTCTGGGAAGGTGGTAAAAGAGGGGGAGGTGTGGCTTTGTTGGTCAAGGACAGTATAACGGCGGCTGAAAGAACCTTTGAGGACTCGTCTACTGAGGCGGTGTGGGCTGATGTTGCCAAGGAACGTTTGTCGACTGAGTCAGTGTGGGTGGAAGTTCGGAACAACAAGGCAGCAGTCACCTCACTGGAGGTTTTCTACGGACCCCAAATAGCAGTTGGGAGATCGAAGAACTCATTGGCCGGCAGATTGTTGGAAAGTGCAAACGTAGCAGGGTTGTTGTTATGGGTGACTTCAACTTTCCCAATATAGATTGAAACCTCCTCAGTGCAGATGGTTTGGATGGAGCCGTTTTTGTCAGGTGTGTTCAGGAGGGTTTCCTGACTTAGTTTGTGGACAGGCCGACGAGGGGGGAGGCCATTTTGGATTTGGTGCTCGGCGATGAGCCAGGACAGGTGTCAGATCTCGTGGTGGGAGAACACTTTGGCGACAGTGACCGCAAGAGCCTCCCATTTACCATAGCCATGGAAAGGGAAAGGAGCAGTTACCAGGGGAAGATATTTCACTGGGGTCAAGGAAATTATGATACTATCAGACAGGAGTTGGGAAGTACAGATTGGGAGCAATTGTTCCACAGAAAGGGCGCGGCAGACATGCGGAGGCTGTTCAAGGAGCAGTTGTTGCGAGTGATGTATAAATTTGTTCCTCTGAGACAGGGTAGAAGGGGTAAGATTAAGGAGCCTTGGATGACGGGTACAGAGGTGCTTCTTGTCAAAAAGAAAAGGCAGCGTACGTAAGGTGGAGGAAGTGAGGGTCTAGCACAGCTTTAGAGTATTACAGGCCTGCTGGGAAGGAGCTCAAAAGATATTGCCTGTACAATTGTGACCTGTTACAACCTTTGTGTCCACGCTTGCTCATTCAATGGTGTCAAGATGCCAGCAGTGAGTGTACCTTCTCCATCCCCGAATGCTGTCAGCTCACATAAGACATAGTCCTTACTTAAAATCTTCTGATCAACCAAAGTTCATTGTAATGGACATTTTAGTTATCTGTCATGAAACGAAAACTGATTCTGACTGGCATGACCTGCAGTGCAAATGAATATCATCTGCGAAACGAGATTCCTTATGGGCTTGCAGCCGCTACAAATAATTGCTTTTCAAAGACGTTGCACACATACATTTTTTTCTCCTATTACCTTAGATTATTTTTTGTTTATGCATGTTGTGTGGGTTTCCAGTCAGGCCCATAAACACAGGTTGATGCAGTCACTGTTACAACAGGGTATTGAAGGAGAATTTGTGATCTTTGGAGTTTCATTCCAGTGTATGAAGGAGTGCATCATCAAGCCACTTCAGAGCACTACTGGCGACAAATTGTTGCAAGTTTTCAAGTGTTACCGATGGTCACATAAAATATGGCCTTTTTGTTGTTGCGCTATTCATCTTAACTGCACCATATCTAGTATTTCGGCTTGGAAACTATTTCAATTTTTTTGATTGACTTATTCAAAATCATTTCTGATTGTTGTCATGATATCTACAATATGTTATTTTGATTGGAAATAGAGGATTGGATCTGTCTTAATGGAAATAATGTATGCGCTTATAAAACCCCTTCTGGGCAAGGTAGTTGCTCACTGGTTAGAGCTGCTCATGCACTGGGGAGCCAGTTGAGATTCCAGTCTTGGGTAACTATCTGTGTGGAATTGACACGTCCTCCCCGCGTCTGCGAGAGGTTTCTGCCAGGTGCTGCAGTTTCCTCCCATTGTTCAAAGATGTGCAGGTCCTTATATGTGATTTGTGAAGCATTTCTTAAATGTTTCAATCCTGCCAGCATCCAGTGCCTTGGACAAAATAACTGGAGATGAATAAAAGATACTGTGCATTTTGACACCATTTCCTGCTGGATTTTCATCAATCCTGCTTTATATCGGTGACAACTTCCATGACCTCTTTTGATGCTATGTCTGAATTGACAGTCTAGTTCCAAATATTTGTTGTGCAGTATTTCAAGGTCTCTGTTACAGCATACCCATGAATGTCCACTTCAAAAGATACTTCCATATCATAGAATCCCTCCAGTGTGGAAACAAGCCCCTTTTGACCCAAGAAGTCCACAGCCACCCTCCAAAGAGCATCTCACCCTGACTCATCCCCTGACCCTTTCCTCAGTAACCCTACATTTCCCATGACTAACACACCGAATCTGCACATCCCTAAACACAATGGGCAAGTTTGGCATGGCCCATACACCTAGCCTGCACATCTTTGGACTGTGGGAGGAAACCAGAGCACCCAGCAGGAACCCATGCAGGCATGGGCAGAATGTACAAACTCCGCACAGAAGATCGTCCAACGGTGGGATCGAACCTGGGTCCCTGGCGCTGTGAGTCAGCAGTGCTAACCACTGAGCCACCGTGCTGCCCTTGGAGTTAGACAGAGCTTGCTTGTTCCTGGGTGGCCTCAAACTGCCAACCTCCACTTAGTGGCAAAAGTGCTGACCAACTGCACTCATCTTCACTGGCTTTTGCTTTGTATCATTGAATTCAATTCTTCAAACTCTATGATAAATATTTAAATTTCCATTGATATGTGAGGGTTGTTTTTAGTACGCAGTATTGGTTTATTATGTTTCATTGGTACATAATGAATATTGTATGTATATGCAAATGGGCAAGTTGGTAACGATGCAGTCCACAGACCTGGAGGATAATAACACTGTCCTTCAATCGCCCACGATGCCCTCTGCAAATTGGTAGAAAACAAAAATTTCTATAAAATTCATCTCCTCCCGTCAGTCGATCAAAATTAATTCAGGATTTTGTACAGACCAATAACCGTAAGATTACACGAGCCTAAACAAAACTACTGGCTCATATTAGTTCAGTAAAGTGAAAGGGCAACAATAGAGGCAGTAGGAACTGCAGATGCTGGAGAATCTGAGATAAGAAGGTGTAAAGCTGGATGAACACAGCAGGCCAAGCAGTATCATCCGTCTCTACACCTTGTTATCTCAGATTCTCCAGCGCCAATTTTCTGAAGTAGGGTCTCGTCCCGAAACATCAGCTTTCTTGCTTCTCTGATGCTGCTTGGCCTGCTGTGTTCATCCAGCTCTCCACCTTGGGCAACAATAGAGTATGCTTTAAGTCACTAGATATGTTACGTGGGTTTGTCTTCCTTAGGGTGGAGTTAGTGGAACCGAAAAAGATGTCTCCCTCACAGTGTTTGTGACAAAAGAATTGCATCGTTCCTTGGCGGCCTTTCAACAGAATATTCAGAGATTTCCCGAGTGGGAAGAATGTAACTTCTTTTACTTCTCTTTATCTCACTTTTTCCAACAATTGGAAAATAGATTTTAGAAATAACGTCGAGCTGATGAAGTGTGAAAAGAAAAATAATTCCAAGCAGTGGTGGGAGTTGGTCAGTGAGGTGGGAAGAGTGGATAGGTGGAAGAGAAGGCGGACAGGTCATGGAGGCGGGGATGAGGGGAGGAACTAGTCTTGGGATGAGGCTGGCGGGTGGGGAGATTTTGAGGGTGGCCAAGTCCATATTGAGGCTATTGAGTTGGAAGCTCCCGAGGCAGAATATGCGGTGCTGCTCCTCCAGTTTCTGGGTGGTTTGGTTGTGACACTGGAAGAGGCCCAGGATGGACATGTCATTCAGGGAGTGGGAGGGGGAGTTGAAGTGATGCAATGATTTGGATATGAAAATAGAAGGTGTGTTTAATAAGTTTCCCAATGATTGAAGGTGTAGTAGCCAGCCAAGAAGGTCACCTCAGAATATAATGGGACATTGACAAGGGCGAATAAACTGAGGAATGGCAGATGGTGTTGAGGTTAGCTAAATGTGAGGTGCTACATTTTGGAAAGGCAAATCAGGGCAGCACGTTTACACTGAAGGTTGTGGGGAGTGTTGCTTAATAAAGAGACGCTGGAATGCAGTTTCGTAGTTCCATCAAAGTACAGCCACCGGTAGAAAGGATATGAAGGAGATATTTGGTGTGCTCGCCTTTATTCGTCAGTGCATTGAGTATAGGAGTTGGGAGATCACTTAGCAGCCATGTAGGACGTTGGTTCGGCTGCTTTTGGAATACTGCAATCGATTTTGGTCTCCTTGCGAGAGGAAGGATGTCGGCGCAACATTGAGGGCCGAAGGCCTGTTGTGCGCTGTATTGTTGTATGTTGTAAACTTGAAAGGGTTCAGAGAAGATTTACAAGGATGTTACCAGCATCGGAGGTTGGAGGTATACCGTGGGCTTGAACAGGCAGCTATTTCTTGGAACTTTGGAGTTCAGGGCTGACCATATAGAAGTTTATACAATTACGAGGGACGTGGATAGAGCGAACAGCCAAGATCTTTTCCCCGGGTTGCTGGAATCCAAAACTGGAGGGAATAGGTTAAAAATGAGAGAGGGAAGATTTAAAATGGACCGGATTTTTTTCATAGTGGTGCAGGTATGGAATGAGCTGCCAGAGGAAGTGGTGGAGGCTTGTACGTTTAAAAGGCATGTGGATGGGTATATGAATAAGACGGGTTGAGAGGAATATGGGCCAAATGCTGGCAAATGGGACTAAATTAATTTAGGATATCTGGTCAACATAGACAAATTGGGCCAAAGGATCTGTTTCCCGACTGTACATCTCTCTGATTCTCAGTGTCTTTTTTCTGAACCACGTGGCCCATAATTAGAAAAACTTGAATCAGGATTTGGGAATGTGACAATTCTAATTGGATCTGTTTGATGAAATTAACTCTGTAGGTAATGGTGGTTGAATTATGATTTATCAAATTTGAGTTTATTGCAGCATCTTATAGAATAGAGGAGACACATGTAATCAAAATTGAAAATCAAAACTTGGTAAAATTTTGCATTGGAAATACATGACCAGCCATTGGAGGAGATTCATGACCATTGCATTCAAGTGAGAACACCAAATGCGATTCAGTGACTCAGTGAAACGGGATGTGGTGACTCAGTGAAATGGGATGCAGTGGCTTGTGGAGATGGGATGCAGTGACTTATGGAAATGGGATGCACTGACTGAGGGAAATGGGATGCAGTGACTGAGGGAAAGGAGATTCACTGACTGTTTGAAATGGGATGCAGTGACTCTTGGTACTGGGATGCAGTGACTGAGGGTAATGGGATGCAGTGACTGAGGGTAATGGGATGCAGTGACTGAGTGTCATGGGATGCAGTGACTGAGGGTAATGAGATGCAGTGACTGCAGGAAAGGAGATGCAGTGACTGCGAGAAAGGAGATGCACTGACTGAGGGAAAGGAGATGCAGTGACTGAGTGAGATGGGATGCAGTGACTGAGTGGAATGGGATGCAGTGATTGAAGGAAATGGGGGCAGTGACCGATGGAAATGGGATGCAGTGACTGAGGGAAATGGGATGCAGTGACTGTGGGAAATGGGATGCAGTGGCTGATGGAAAGGAGACGCAGTGACTGTGGGAAATGGGTTGCAGTGACTGAGGAAAATGGGATGCAGTGATTGAGTGAAATGGGATGCAGTGGCTGCGTGAAATGTGATGCAGTGTCTGCGTGAAATGGGATGCACTGACTGTGGGAAATGGGATGCAGTGACTGTGGGAAACGAGATGAAGTGACTGTGTGAAATGTGATGCTGTGACTGTGTGAAATGTGATGCAGTGACTGTGTGAAATGTGATGCAGTGACTGTGTGAAATGGGATGCAGTGACTGAGTGAAATGGGATGCAGTGACTGTGGGAAATGGGATGCAGTGAATTAGTGAAGTGAGATGCAGTGACTGAGTGAAATGGGATGCAGTGACTGAGTGAAATGGGATGCAGTGACTGAGTGACATGGGATGCAGTGACTGAGTGACATGGGATGCAGTGACTGAGTGAAATGGGATGCAGTGACTGAGTGAAGTGGGATGCAGTGAATGAGTGAAGTGAGGTGCAGTGACTGATGGAGATTGAATGCAGTGTCTGATGCAAATGGGATGCACTGACTGAGTGAAATGGGATGCAGTGACTGAGGGAAATGGGATGCAGTGACTGAGGGAAATGGAATGCAGTGACTGAGGGAAATGGGATGCAGTGACTTTTGGAAATGGGATGCAGTGAGTGATGGAAATGGGAGGCAGTGACTGAGGGAAATGGGATGCAGTGACTGAGGGAAATGGGATGCAGTGACTGAGTGATATGGGATGCAGTGGCTGAGTGAAATGGGATGCAGTGGCTGAGTGAAATGGAATGCTGTGACTGAGGGAAATGAGATGCAGTGGCTGAGTGAAATGAGATGCAGTACCTGACGGAACTTGAATCAAGCGTCAGATGAGAAACGGGATGCAGTGACTGTGTGAAATGGGATGCAGTGACTGCGTGAAATAGGATGCAGTGACAGAGTGAAATGTGATGCCGTGACTGCGTGAAATGTGATGCCGTGACTGCGTGAAGTGTGATGCAGTGACTGCGTGAAATGTGATGCAGTGACTGCGTGAAGTGAGATGCAGTGACTGAGTGAAGTGAGATGCAGTGACTGAGTGAAGTGAGATGCAGTGACTGAGTGAAATGGGATGCAGTGACTGAGTGAAATGGGATGCAGTGACTGAGTGAAATGGGATGCAGTGACTGAGTGAAATGGGATGCAGTGACTGAGTGAAATGGGATGCAGTGACTGAGTGAAATGGGATGCAGTGACTGAGTGAAATGGGATGCAGTGACTGAGTGAAATGGGATGCAGTGACTGAGTGAAATGGGATGCAGTGACTGAGTGAAATGGGATGCAGTGACTGAGTGAAATGGGATGCAGTGACTGAGTGAAATGAGCTGCAATGACTGAGAGAAATGGGATGCAGTGAATGAGTGAAGTGAGGTGCAGTGACTGATGGAGATTGAATGCAGTGTCTGATGGAAATGGGATGCACTGAGTGAGGGAAATGGGATGCAGTGACTGAGGGAAATGGGATGCAGTGACTTTTGGAAATGGGATGCAGTGAGTGATGGAAATGGGTGGCAGTGAGTGATGGAAATGGGAGGCAGTGATTGAATGAAACGGGTACGAGTGACCATGGAGATGGGATGCAGTGACCTGGGGAAAGGAGATGCAGTGACTGTGGAAACAGGATGCTGTGACTGAGGGTAACGGGTTGCAGTGGCTAAGTGAAATGGGACGCCGTGTCTCTGTGAAATCTGATGCGGAGACTGTGGGGAAATGGATTCTGTGACTGAATGAAATGGGATGCAGTGACTGAGTGAAATGTGATGCGTTGACTGATGGAAAGGAGATGCAGTCACTGTTTGAAATGGCATGCAGTGACTGATGGAAATGGGATGCAGTGACTGATGGAAATGAGATACAGTGACTGAGGGAAATGAGATGCACTGTTGTAGGGAAATTGGATGCACTGGGTGAGTGAAATGTGATGCAGTCACTGAGTGAAATGGGATGCACTGGTGAGAGAAATGGGATGCAGTGACTGAGGGAAATGGGATGCAGTCACTGAAGGAAATGGGATGCAGTGACTGAGGGAAATGGGATGCAGTGACTGAGTGACATGGGGTGCAGTGACTCTGTGAAATGGGATGCAGTGACTGAGGGAAATGGGTTGCAGTGACTGAGTGAAATGGGAAGCTGTGAATGAGTGAAATGGGAAGCTGTGAATGAGTGAAAGGGGATTTTGTGACTGAGTTAAAGGAGATGCTGTGACTGAGGGAAATGGGATGCACTGTCTCAGTTGAATAGGATTCACTGTCTCCGTTAAATAGCATGTAGTGACTGAGTCAAATGGAATGCTGTGACTGAGTGAAATGGGAAGCAGTGGCTGTGTGAAATGGGAAGCAGTGGCTGTGTGAAATGGGAAGCAGTGGCTGAGTGAAATGGGAAGCAGTGGCTGAGTGAAATGGGAAGCAGTGACTGAGGGAAATGGGATGCGCTGACTGAGTGAAATGGGATGCTGTGACTGAGGGAACGGAGACGCAGTGACTGTGGGAAATGGGTTGCAGTGACTGAGGAAAATGGGAGGCAGTGATTGAGTGAAATGGGATGCAGTCACTGAGTGAAATGTGATGCAGTGACTGAGTGAAATGGGATGCAGTGACTGAGTGAAATGGGATTCAGGGACCGACGGTCATGGGATGCAGTGACTGATGGAAATGGGATGCAGTGACTGAGTGAAATGGGATGCAGTGGCTGAGTGAAATGGGATGCAGTGACTGAGGGAAATGGGATGCAGTGGCTGAGGGAAATGAGATGCATTGACTGAGTGAAATGAGATGCATTGACTGAGGGAAATGAGATGCAGTGACTGAGGGAAATGACATGCAGTGACTGAGGGAAAGGAGATGAAGTGACTGTGGGAAATGGAAGGCTGTGACTGAGGGTAATGGGATGCACCGTCTCAGTTCAATGAGATTCACTGTCTCAGTTAAATGGGATGCGCTGACTGAGTGAAATTGGATGCGCTGACTGAGTGAAATGGGATGCGGTGACTGAGGGAAAGGAGACGCAGTGACGGTGGGAAATGGGTTGCAGTGACTGAGGAAAATGGGATGCAGTGACTGAGTGAAATGGGATGCAGTGACTGAGTGATGTGGGATGCAGTGGCTGAGTGAAATGGGATGCAGTACCTGACGGAACTTGAATGAAGCGTCAGATGAGAAACGGGATGCAGTGACTGTGTGAAATGGGATGCAGTGACTGCGTGAAATAGGATGCAGTGACTGCGTGAAATGTGATGCCGTGACTGCGTGAAATGTGATGCCGTGACTGCGTGAAGTGTGATGCAGTGACTGCGTGAAATGTGATGCAGTGTCTGCGTGAAATGTGATGCAGTGTCTGCGTGAAATGTGATGCAGTGTCTGCGTGAAATGTGATGCAGTGTCTGCGTGAAATGGGATGCAGTGTCTGCGTGAAATGGGATGCAGTGTCTGCGTGAAATGGGATGCAGTGACTGTGGGAAATGGGATGCAGTGACTGTGGGAAACGAGATGAAGTGACTGTGTGAAATGTGATGCAGTGACTGTGGGAAATGGGATGCAGTGACTGAGTGAAGTGAGATGCCGTGACTGCGTGAAATGTGATGCCGTGACTGCGTGAAGTGTGATGCAGTGACTGCGTGAAATGTGATGCTGTGACTGCGTGAAATGCGATGCAGTGACTGCGTGAAATGTGATGCAGTGTCTGCGTGAAATGGGATGCAGTGTCTGCGTGAAATGGGATGCAGTGTCTGCGTGAAATGGGATGCAGTGTCTGCGTGAAATGGGATGCAGTGTCTGCGTGAAATGGGATGCAGTGACTGTGGGAAATGGGATGCAGTGACTGTGGGAAACGAGATGAAGTGACTGTGTGAAATGTGATGCAGTGACTGTGGGAAATGGGATGCAGTGACTGAGTGAAGTGAGATGCAGTGACTGAGTGATATGGGATGCAGTGACTGAGTGAAATGGGATGCCGTGACTGAGGGAAATGGGATGCAGTGACAGATGGAAATTGAATGCAGTGAGAGAGTGAAATTGGATGCAATGACTGTTTGGGAATGGAATGTAGTGACTGAGAGAAATGGGATGCAGTGACTGAGGGAAATGGGATGCAGTGACTGAGTGAAATGGGACGCAGTGACTGAGGGAAATGGGATGCAGTGACTGAGTGAAGTGAGATGCAGTGACTGATGGAAAGGAGATGCAGTGACTGATGGAAAGGAGATGCAGTGACTGCGTGAAATGTGATGCAGTGACTGCGGGAAATGTGATGCAGTGACTGCGTGAAATGTGATGCAGTGACTGCGTGAAATGTGATGCAGTGACTGCGTGAAATGTGATGCAGTGACTGCGTGAAATGTGATGCAGTGACTGCGTGAAATGGGATGCAGTGTCTGCGTGAAATGGGATGCAGTGACTTAGGGAAATGGGACACCGTGACTGAGTGAAATGGGATGCAGTAACAGAGTGGAATGCATTGCAGTGACTGATGGAAATTGAATGCAGTGACTGATGGAAATTGAATGCAGTGACTGCGTGAAATGGGATGCAGTGACTGCGTGAAATGGGATGCAGTGACTGCGTGAAATGGGATGCAGTGACTGCGTGAAATGGGATGCAGTGACTGCGGGAAATGTGATGCTGTGACTGTGTGAAATGTGATGCTGTGACTGTGTGAAATGTGATGCTGTGACTGTGTGAAATGTGATGCTGTGACTGTGTGAAATGTGATGCTGTGACTGTGTGAAATGGGATGCAGTGACTGTGTGAAATGTGATGCTGTGACTGATGGAGATTGAATGCAGTGTCTTATGCAAATGGGATGCACTGACTGAGGGAAATGGGATGCAGTGACTGAGGGAAATGGGATGCAGTGACTGAGGGAAATGGGATGCAGTGACTGAGGGAAATGGGATGCAGTGACTGAGGGAAATGGGATGCAGTGACTGAGGGAAATGGGATGCAGTTACTGAGGGAAATAGGATGCAGTGACTTTTGGAAACGGGATGCAGTGAGTGCTGGAAATGGGAGGCAGTGATTGAATGAAATGGGTGCAAGTGACCGTGGAGATGGGATGCAGTGACTTGGGGAAAGGAGATGCAGTGACTGTGGAAACGGGATGCTGTGACTGAGGGTAACGGGTTGAGGCGGCTAAGTGAAATGGGAAGCCGTGTCTCTGTGAAATGTGATGCGGAGACTGTGGGGAAATGGATGCAGTGACTGAGTGAAATGTGATGCGTTGACTGATGGAAAGGAGATGCCGTCACTTTGGGAAGTGGCATGCAGTGACTGAGTGAAATGGGAAGCTGTGAATGAGTGAAATGGGATGCCGTGACTGATGGAAATGGGATGCAGTGACTGAATGAAATGAGATGCAGTGACTGAGGGAAATGAGATGCACTGATGTCGGGAAATTGGATGCACTGGGTGAGTGAAATGTGATGCAGTGACTGAGGGAAATGGGATGCAGTCACTGAAGGAAATGGGATGCAGTGACTGAGAGAAATGGGATGCAGTGACTGAGGGAAATGGGATGCAGTGACTGAGTGAAATGGGAAGCTGTGAATCAGTGAAATGGGAAGTTGTGAATGAGTGAAATGGGAAGCTGTGAATGAGTGAAATGGGAAGCTGTGAATGAGTGAAATGGGCTGCAGTGACTGAGTGACATGGGGTGCAGTGACTCTGTGAAATGGGATACAGTGACTGTGGGAAATGGGTTGCAGTGACTGAATGAAATGGGAAGCTGTGAATGAGTGAAATGGGAAGCTGTGAATGAGTGAAAGGGGATTTTGTGACTGAGTTAAAGGAGATGCTGTGACTGAGGGAAATGGGATGCACTGTCTCACTTCAATGAGATTCACTGTCTCAGTTAAATGGGATGCAGTGACTGAGTGAAATGCGATGCAGTGACTGTGGGAAATGGGTTGCAGTGACTGCAGGAAAGGATTGCAGTGACACTGGGAAAAGGGAGGCAGTGACTGAGGGAAATGGGATGCAGTGACTGAGTGAAAGGGGCTGCTGTGACTGAGTGAAATGGGATGCAATGACTGAGGGAAATGTGATGCAGTGACTGAGTGAAATGGGAGGTAGTGACTGACTGAATTTGGGAGGGAGTGCCTGAGTGAAATGGGATGCAGTGACTGAGGGTAATGGGACGCAGTGTCTGAGTGAAATAGGATGCACTGTCTCAGTTGAATAGGATTCACTGTCTCCGTTAAATAGCATGTAGTGACTGAGTCAAATGGAATGCTGTGACTGAGTGAAATGGGATGCAGCGGCTGAGTGAAATGGGAAGCAGTGGCTGATTGAAATGGGATGCAGTGGCTGAGGGAAATGGGATGCAGTGGCTGAGGGAAATGGGATGCAGTGGCTGAGGGAAATGGGATGCAGTGACTGAGGGAAATGGGATGCAGTGACTGAGGGAAATGGGATGCAGTGACTGAGGGAAATGGGATGCAGTGACTGAGGGAAATGGGATGCAGTGGCTGAGTGAAATGGGATGCAGTGACTGAGGGAAATGGGATGCAGTGACTGAGTGAAATGGGATGCAGTGGCTGAGGGAAATGGGATGCAGTGGCTAAGTGAAATGGAATGCAGTGACTGAGGGAAATGAGATGCATTGACTGAGGGAAATGAGATGCATTGACTGAGGGAAATGAGATGCATTGACTGAGGGAAATGAGATGCATTGACTGAGGGAAACGAGATGCATTGACTGAGGGAAATGACATGCAGTGACTGAGGGAAAGGAGATGAAGTGACTGTGGGAAATGGAATGCTGTGACTGAGGGTAATGGGATGCACCGTCTCAGTTCAATGAGATTCACTGTCTCAGTTAAATGGGATTCAGTGACTGAGGGAAATGGGATGCGGTGACTGAGGGAAAGGAGACGCAGTGACTGTGGGAAATGGGTTGCAGTGACTGAGGAAAATGGGAGGCAGTGATTGAGTGAAATGGGATGCAGTGACTGACTGATGTGGGATGCAGTGGCTGAGTGAAATGTGATGCAGTGGCTGAGTGAAATGGGATGCAGTACCTGACGGAACTTGAATGAAGCGTCAGATGAGAAACGGGATGCAGTGACTGTGTGAAATGGGATGCCGTGACTGCGTGAAATGTGATGCCGTGACTGCGTGAAATGTGATGCCGTGACTGCGTGAAATGTGATGCCGTGACTGCGTGAAATGGGATGCAGTGACTGAGTGAAATGGGATGCAGTGACTGAGTGAAATGAGCTGCAATGACTGTGTGAAGTGGGATGCAGTGAATGAGTGAAGTGAGGTGCAGTGACTGATGGAGATTGAATGCTGTGTCTGATGCAAATGGGATGCAGTGACTGAGGGAAATGGGATGCAGTGACTGAGGGAAATGGGATGCACTGACTGAGGGAAATGGGATGCAGTGACTGAGGGAAATGGGATGCAGTGAGTGATGGAAATGGGAGGCAGTGATTGAATGAAATGGGTGCAAGTGACCGTGGAGATGGGATACAGTGACTTGGGGAAAGGAGATGCAGTGACTGAGGGTAACGGGTTGCAGTGGCGAATTGAAATGGGACGCCGTGTCTCTGTGAAATGTGATGCGGAGACTGTGGGGAAATGGATGCAGTGACTGAATGAAATGGGATGCAGTGACTGAGAGAAATGTGATGCGTTGACTGATGGAAAGGAGATGCCGACACTGTTGGAAATGGCATGCTGTGACTGAGTGAAATGGGAAGCTGTGAATGAGTGAAATGGGATGCAGTGACTGAGGGAAATGGGATGCAGTTACTGAGGGAAGTAGGATGCAGTGACTTTTGGAAATGGGATGAAGTGAGTGATGGAAATGAGAGGCAGTGATTGAATGAAACGGGTACGAGTGACCATGGAGATGGAATGCAGTGACCTGGGGAAAGGAGATGCAGTGACTGTGGAAACGGGATGCTGTGACTGAGGGTAACGGGTTGCAGTGGCGAAGTGAAATGGGACGCCGTGTCTCTGTGAAATCTGATGCGGAGACTGTGGGGAAATGGATTCTGTGACTGAATGAAATGTGATGCGTTGACTGAGTGAAATGTGATGCGTTGACTGAGTGAAATGGGATGCAGTGGCTGATTGAAATGGGATGCAGTGGCTGAGTGAAATGGGATGCAGTGACTGAGTGAAATGGGAGGCAGTGATTGAGTGAAATGGGATGCAGTCACTGAGTGAAATGGGATGCAGTGACTGAGTGAAATGTGATGCAGTGACTGAGTGAAATGGGATGCAGTGACTGAGGGAAATGTGATGCGTTGACTGATGGAAAGGAGATGCCGTCACTGTGGGAAATGGCATGCAGTGACTGAGTGAAATGGGAAGCTGTGAATGAGTGAAATGGGAAGCTGTGAATGAGTGAAAGGGGATTTTGTGACTGAGTTAAAGGAGATGCTGTGACTGAGGGAAATGGGATGCACTGTCTCAGTTCAATGAGATTCACTGTCTCAGTTAAATGGGATGCAGCGACTGAGTGAAATGGGATGCAGTGACTGAGTGAAATGTGATGCGTTGACTGATGGAAAGGAGATGCAGTCACTGTTTGAAATGGCATGCAGTGACTGATGGAAATGGGATGCAGTGACTGATGGAAATGAGATACAGTGACTGAGGGAAATGAGATGCACTGTTGTAGGGAAATTGGATGCACTGGGTGAGTGAAATGTGATGCAGTCACTGAGTGAAATGGGATGCACTGGTGAGAGAAATGGGATGCAGTGACTGAGGGAAATGGGATGCAGTGACTGAGGGAAATGGGATGCAGTCACTGAAGGAAATGGGATGCAGTGACTGAGGGAAATGGGATGCAGTGACTGAGTGACATGGGGTGCAGTGACTCTGTGAAATGGGATGCAGTGACTGAGGGAAATGGGTTGCAGTGACTGAGTGAAATGGGAAGCTGTGAATGAGTGAAATGGGAAGCTGTGAATGAGTGAAAGGGGATTTTGTGACTGAGTTAAAGGAGATGCTGTGACTGAGGGAAATGGGATGCACTGTCTCAGTTGAATAGGATTCACTGTCTCCGTTAAATAGCATGTAGTGACTGAGTCAAATGGAATGCTGTGACTGAGTGAAATGGGAAGCAGTGGCTGTGTGAAATGGGAAGCAGTGGCTGAGTGAAATGGGAAGCAGTGGCTGAGTGAAATGGGAAGCAGTGACTGAGGGAAATGGGATGCGCTGACTGAGTGAAATGGGATGCTGTGACTGAGGGAACGGAGACGCAGTGACTGTGGGAAATGGGTTGCAGTGACTGAGGAAAATGGGAGGCAGTGATTGAGTGAAATGGGATGCAGTGACTGAGTGAAATGTGATGCAGTGACTGAGTGAAATGGGATGCAGTGACTGAGTGAAATGGGATTCAGGGACCGACGGTCATGGGATGCAGTGACTGATGGAAATGGGATGCAGTGACTGAGTGAAATGGGATGCAGTGGCTGAGTGAAATGGGATGCAGTGACTGAGGGAAATGGGATGCAGTGGCTGAGGGAAATGAGATGCATTGACTGAGTGAAATGAGATGCATTGACTGAGGGAAATGAGATGCAGTGACTGAGGGAAATGACATGCAGTGACTGAGGGAAAGGAGATGAAGTGACTGTGGGAAATGGAAGGCTGTGACTGAGGGTAATGGGATGCACCGTCTCAGTTCAATGAGATTCACTGTCTCAGTTAAATGGGATGCGCTGACTGAGTGAAATTGGATGCGCTGACTGAGTGAAATGGGATGCGGTGACTGAGGGAAAGGAGACGCAGTGACGGTGGGAAATGGGTTGCAGTGACTGAGGAAAATGGGATGCAGTGACTGAGGAAAATGGGATGCAGTGACTGAGTGAAATGGGATGCAGTGACTGAGTGATGTGGGATGCAGTGGCTGAGTGAAATGGGATGCAGTACCTGACGGAACTTGAATGAAGCGTCAGATGAGAAACGGGATGCAGTGACTGTGTGAAATGGGATGCAGTGACTGCGTGAAATAGGATGCAGTGACTGCGTGAAATGTGATGCCGTGACTGCGTGAAATGTGATGCCGTGACTGCGTGAAGTGTGATGCAGTGACTGCGTGAAATGTGATGCAGTGTCTGCGTGAAATGTGATGCAGTGTCTGCGTGAAATGGGATGCAGTGTCTGCGTGAAATGGGATGCAGTGACTGTGGGAAATGGGATGCAGTGACTGTGGGAAACGAGATGAAGTGACTGTGTGAAATGTGATGCAGTGACTGTGGGAAATGGGATGCAGTGACTGAGTGAAGTGAGATGCCGTGACTGCGTGAAATGTGATGCCGTGACTGCGTGAAGTGTGATGCAGTGACTGCGTGAAATGTGATGCTGTGACTGCGTGAAATGCGATGCAGTGACTGCGTGAAATGTGATGCAGTGTCTGCGTGAAATGGGATGCAGTGACAGAGTGAAATGTGATGCCGTGACTGCGTGAAATGTGATGCCGTGACTGCGTGAAGTGTGATGCAGTGACTGCGTGAAATGTGATGCAGTGTCTGCGTGAAATGTGATGCAGTGTCTGCGTGAAATGGGATGCAGTGTCTGCGTGAAATGGGATGCAGTGACTGTGGGAAATGGGATGCAGTGACTGTGGGAAACGAGATGAAGTGACTGTGTGAAATGTGATGCAGTGACTGTGGGAAATGGGATGCAGTGACTGAGTGAAGTGAGATGCAGTGACTGAGTGATATGGGATGCAGTGACTGAGTGAAATGGGATGCCGTGACTGAGGGAAATGGGATGCAGTGACAGATGGAAATTGAATGCAGTGAGAGAGTGAAATTGGATGCAATGACTGTTTGGGAATGGAATGTAGTGACTGAGAGAAATGGGATGCAGTGACTGAGGGAAATGGGATGCAGTGACTGAGTGAAATGGGACGCAGTGACTGAGGGAAATGGGATGCAGTGACTGAGTGAAGTGAGATGCAGTGACTGATGGAAAGGAGATGCAGTGACTGATGGAAATGTGATGCAGTGACTGAGTGAAATGGGATGCAGTGGCTGAGTGAAATGGGATGCAGTGACTGAGGGAAATGGGATGCAGTGGCTGAGGGAAATGAGATGCATTGACTGAGTGAAATGAGATGCATTGACTGAGGGAAATGAGATGCAGTGACTGAGGGAAATGACATGCAGTGACTGAGGGAAAGGAGATGAAGTGAATGTGGGAAATGGAAGGCTGTGACTGAGGGTAATGGGATGCACCGTCTCAGTTCAATGAGATTCACTGTCTCAGTTAAATGGGATGCGCTGACTGAGTGAAATTGGATGCGCTGACTGAGTGAAATGGGATGCGGTGACTGAGGGAAAGGAGACGCAGTGACGGTGGGAAATGGGTTGCAGTGACTGAGGAAAATGGGATGCAGTGACTGAGGAAAATGGGATGCAGTGACTGAGTGAAATGGGATGCAGTGACTGAGTGATGTGGGATGCAGTGGCTGAGTGAAATGGGATGCAGTACCTGACGGAACTTGAATGAAGCGTCAGATGAGAAACGGGATGCAGTGACTGTGTGAAATGGGATGCAGTGACTGCGTGAAATAGGATGCAGTGACTGCGTGAAATGTGATGCCGTGACTGCGTGAAATGTGATGCCGTGACTGCGTGAAGTGTGATGCAGTGACTGCGTGAAATGTGATGCAGTGTCTGCGTGAAATGTGATGCAGTGTCTGCGTGAAATGGGATGCAGTGTCTGCGTGAAATGGGATGCAGTGACTGTGGGAAATGGGATGCAGTGACTGTGGGAAACGAGATGAAGTGACTGTGTGAAATGTGATGCAGTGACTGTGGGAAATGGGATGCAGTGACTGAGTGAAGTGAGATGCCGTGACTGCGTGAAATGTGATGCCGTGACTGCGTGAAGTGTGATGCAGTGACTGCGTGAAATGTGATGCTGTGACTGCGTGAAATGCGATGCAGTGACTGCGTGAAATGTGATGCAGTGTCTGCGTGAAATGGGATGCAGTGACAGAGTGAAATGTGATGCCGTGACTGCGTGAAATGTGATGCCGTGACTGCGTGAAGTGTGATGCAGTGACTGCGTGAAATGTGATGCAGTGTCTGCGTGAAATGTGATGCAGTGTCTGCGTGAAATGGGATGCAGTGTCTGCGTGAAATGGGATGCAGTGACTGTGGGAAATGGGATGCAGTGACTGTGGGAAACGAGATGAAGTGACTGTGTGAAATGTGATGCAGTGACTGTGGGAAATGGGATGCAGTGACTGAGTGAAGTGAGATGCAGTGACTGAGTGATATGGGATGCAGTGACTGAGTGAAATGGGATGCCGTGACTGAGGGAAATGGGATGCAGTGACAGATGGAAATTGAATGCAGTGAGAGAGTGAAATTGGATGCAATGACTGTTTGGGAATGGAATGTAGTGACTGAGAGAAATGGGATGCAGTGACTGAGGGAAATGGGATGCAGTGACTGAGTGAAATGGGACGCAGTGACTGAGGGAAATGGGATGCAGTGACTGAGTGAAGTGAGATGCAGTGACTGATGGAAAGGAGATGCAGTGACTGATGGAAATGTGATGCAGTGACTGCGTGAAATGTGATGCAGTGACTGCGGGAAATGTGATGCAGTGACTGCGTGAAATGTGATGCAGTGACTGCGTGAAATGTGATGCAGTGACTGCGTGAAATGTGATGCAGTGACTGCGTGAAATGGGATGCAGTGTCTGCGCGAAATGGGATGCAGTGACTTAGGGAAATGGGACACCGTGACTGAGTGAAATGGGATGCAGTAACAGAGTGGAATGCATTGCAGTGACTGATGGAAATTGAATGCAGTGACTGATGGAAATTGAATGCAGTGACTGCGTGAAATGGGATGCAGTGACTGCGTGAAATGGGATGCAGTGACTGCGTGAAATGTGATGCTGTGACTGTGTGAAATGTGATGCTGTGACTGTGTGAAATGTGATGCTGTGACTGTGTGAAATGTGATGCTGTGACTGTGTGAAATGTGATGCTGTGACTGTGTGAAATGGGATGCAGTGACTGTGGGAAATGGGATGCAGTGACTGTGGGAAATGGGATGCAGTGACTGTGTGAAATGTGATGCTGTGACTGATGGAGATTGAATGCAGTGTCTTATGCAAATGGGATGCACTGACTGAGGGAAATGGGATGCAGTGACTGAGGGAAATGGGATGCAGTGACTGAGGGAAATGGGATGCAGTGACTGAGGGAAATGGGATGCAGTTACTGAGGGAAATGGGATGCAGTGACTTTTGGAAACGGGATGCAGTGAGTGCTGGAAATGGGAGGCAGTGATTGAATGAAATGGGTGCAAGTGACCGTGGAGATGGGATGCAGTGACTTGGGGAAAGGAGATGCAGTGACTGTGGAAACGGGATGCTGTGACTGAGGGTAACGGGTTGAGGCGGCTAAGTGAAATGGGAAGCCGTGTCTCTGTGAAATGTGATGCGGAGACTGTGGGGAAATGGATGCAGTGACTGAGTGAAATGTGATGCGTTGACTGATGGAAAGGAGATGCCGTCACTTTGGGAAGTGGCATGCAGTGACTGAGTGAAATGGGAAGCTGTGAATGAGTGAAATGGGATGCCGTGACTGATGGAAATGGGATGCAGTGACTGAATGAAATGAGATGCAGTGACTGAGGGAAATGAGATGCACTGATGTCGGGAAATTGGATGCACTGGGTGAGTGAAATGTGATGCAGTGACTGAGGGAAATGGGATGCAGTCACTGAAGGAAATGGGATGCAGTGACTGAGGGAAATGGGATGCAGTGACTGAGGGAAATGGGATGCAGTGACTGAGTGAAATGGGAAGCTGTGAATCAGTGAAATGGGAAGTTGTGAATGAGTGAAATGGGAAGCTGTGAATGAGTGAAATGGGAAGCTGTGAATGAGTGAAATGGGCTGCAGTGACTGAGTGACATGGGGTGCAGTGACTCTGTGAAATGGGATACAGTGACTGTGGGAAATGGGTTGCAGTGACTGAGTGAAATGGGTTGCAGTGACTGAGTGAAATGGGAAGCTGTGAATGAGTGAAATGGGAAGCTGTGAATGAGTGAAAGGGGATTTTGTGACTGAGTTAAAGGAGATGCTGTGACTGAGGGAAATGGGATGCACTGTCTCACTTCAATGAGATTCACTGTCTCAGTTAAATGGGATGCAGTGACTGAGTGAAATGCGATGCAGTGACTGTGGGAAATGGGTTGCAGTGACTGCAGGAAAGGATTGCAGTGACACTGGGAAAAGGGAGGCAGTGACTGAGGGAAATGGGATGCAGTGACTGAGTGAAAGGGGCTGCTGTGACTGAGTGAAATGGGATGCAATGACTGAGGGAAATGGGATGCAGTGATTGAGTGAAATGTGATGCAGTGACTGAGTGAAATGGGAGGTAGTGACTGACTGAATTTGGGAGGGAGTGCCTGAGTGAAATGGGATGCAGTGACTGAGGGTAATGGGACGCAGTGTCTGAGTGAAATAGGATGCACTGTCTCAGTTGAATAGGATTCACTGTCTCCGTTAAATAGCATGTAGTGACTGAGTCAAATGGAATGCTGTGACTGAGTGAAATGGGATGCAGCGGCTGAGTGAAATGGGAAGCAGTGGCTGATTGAAATGGGATGCAGTGGCTGAGGGAAATGGGATGCAGTGGCTGAGGGAAATGGGATGCAGTGGCTGAGGGAAATGGGATGCAGTGGCTGAGGGAAATGGGATGCAGTGACTGAGGGAAATGGGATGCAGTGACTGAGGGAAATGGGATGCAGTGGCTGAGTGAAATGGGATGCAGTGACTGAGGGAAATGGGATGCAGTGACTGAGGGAAATGGGATGCAGTGACTGAGTGAAATGGGATGCAGTGGCTGAGGGAAATGGGATGCAGTGGCTAAGTGAAATGGAATGCAGTGACTGAGGGAAATGAGATGCATTGACTGAGGGAAATGAGATGCATTGACTGAGGGAAATGAGATGCATTGACTGAGGGAAACGAGATGCATTGACTGAGGGAAATGACATGCAGTGACTGAGGGAAAGGAGATGAAGTGACTGTGGGAAATGGAATGCTGTGACTGAGGGTAATGGGATGCACCGTCTCAGTTCAATGAGATTCACTGTCTCAGTTAAATGGGATTCAGTGACTGAGGGAAATGGGATGCGCTGACTGAGTGAAATGGGATGCGGTGACTGAGGGAAAGGAGACGCAGTGACTGTGGGAAATGGGTTGCAGTGACTGAGGAAAATGGGAGGCAGTGATTGAGTGAAATGGGATGCAGTGACTGAGTGATGTGGGATGCAGTGGCTGAGTGAAATGTGATGCAGTGGCTGAGTGAAATGGGATGCAGTACCTGACGGAACTTGAATGAAGCGTCAGATGAGAAACGGGATGCAGTGACTGTGTGAAATGGGATGCAGTGACTGCGTGAAATAGGATGCCGTGACTGCGTGAAATAGGATGCCGTGACTGCGTGAAATGTGATGCCGTGACTGCGTGAAATGTGATGCCGTGACTGCGTGAAATGTGATGCCGTGACTGCGTGAAATGGGATGCAGTGACTGAGTGAAATGGGATGCAGTGACTGAGTGAAATGAGCTGCAATGACTGTGTGAAGTGGGATGCAGTGAATGAGTGAAGTGAGGTGCAGTGACTGATGGAGATTGAATGCTGTGTCTGATGCAAATGGGATGCAGTGACTGAGGGAAATGGGATGCAGTGACTGAGGGAAATGGGATGCACTGACTGAGGGAAATGGGATGCAGTGACTGAGGGAAATGGGATGCAGTGAGTGATGGAAATGGGAGGCAGTGATTGAATGAAATGGGTGCAAGTGACCGTGGAGATGGGATACAGTGACTTGGGGAAAGGAGATGCAGTGACTGAGGGTAACGGGTTGCAGTGGCGAATTGAAATGGGACGCCGTGTCTCTGTGAAATGTGATGCGGAGACTGTGGGGAAATGGATGCAGTGACTGAATGAAATGAGCTGCAATGACTGTGTGAAGTGGGATGCAGTGAATGAGTGAAGTGAGGTGCAGTGACTGATGGAGATTGAATGCTGTGTCTGATGCAAATGGGATGCAGTGACTGAGGGAAATGGGATGCAGTGACTGAGGGAAATGGGATGCAGTGACTGAGGGAAATGGGATGCACTGACTGAGGGAAATGGGATGCAGTGACTGAGGGAAATGGGATGCAGTGAGTGATGGAAATGGGAGGCAGTGATTGAATGAAATGGGTGCAAGTGACCGTGGAGATGGGATACAGTGACTTGGGGAAAGGAGATGCAGTGACTGAGGGTAACGGGTTGCAGTGGCGAATTGAAATGGGACGCCGTGTCTCTGTGAAATGTGATGCGGAGACTGTGGGGAAATGGATGCAGTGACTGAATGAAATGGGATGCAGTGACTGAGTGAAATGTGATGCGTTGACTGATGGAAAGGAGATGCCGACACTGTTGGAAATGGCATGCTGTGACTGAGTGAAATGGGAAGCTGTGAATGAGTGAAATGGGATGCAGTGACTGAGGGAAATGGGATGCAGTTACTGAGGGAAGTAGGATGCAGTGACTTTTGGAAATGGGATGAAGTGAGTGATGGAAATGAGAGGCAGTGATTGAATGAAACGGGTACGAGTGACCATGGAGATGGAATGCAGTGACCTGGGGAAAGGAGATGCAGTGACTGTGGAAACGGGATGCTGTGACTGAGGGTAACGGGTTGCAGTGGCGAAGTGAAATGGGACACCGTGTCTCTGTGAAATCTGATGCGGAGACTGTGGGGAAATGGATTCTGTGACTGAATGAAATGGGATGCAGTGACTGAGTGAAATGTGATGCGTTGACTGAGTGAAATGGGATGCAGTGGCTGATTGAAATGGGATGCAGTGGCTGAGTGAAATGGGATGCAGTGACTGAGTGAAATGGGAGGCAGTGATTGAGTGAAATGGGATGCAGTCACTGAGTGAAATGGGATGCAGTCACTGAGTGAAATGTGATGCAGTGACTGAGTGAAATGGGATGCAGTGACTGAGGGAAATGTGATGCGTTGACTGATGGAAAGGAGATGCCGTCACTGTGGGAAATGGCATGCAGTGACTGAGTGAAATGGGAAGCTGTGAATGAGTGAAATGGGATGCCGTGACTGATGGAAATGGGATGCAGTGACTGAATGAAATGAGATGCAGTGACTGAATGAAATGAGATGCAGTGACTGAGGGAAATGAGATGCAGTGACTGAGGGAAATGTGATGCGTTGACTGATGGAAAGGAGATGCCGTCACTGTGGGAAATGGCATGCAGTGACTGAGTGAAATGGGAAGCTGTGAATGAGTGAAATGGGATGCCGTGACTGATGGAAATGGGATGCAGTGACTGAATGAAATGAGATGCAGTGACTGAGGGAAATGAGATGCACTGATGTAGGGAAATTGGATGCACTGGGTGAGTGAAATGTGATGCAGTCACTGAGTGAAATGGGATGCACTGGCTGAGAGAAATGGGATGCAGTGACTGAGGGAAATGGGATGCAGTGACTGAGGGAAATGGGATGCAGTGACTGAGGGAAATGGGAAGCTGTGAATGAGTGAAATGGGCTGCAGTGACTGAGTGAAATGGGCTGCAGTGACTGAGTGACATGGGGTGCAGTGACTGAGGGAAATGGGTTGCAGTGACTGAGGGAAATTGGTTGCAGTGACTGAGTGAAATGGGAAGCTGTGAATGAGTGAAATGGGAAGCTGTGAATGAGTGAAAGGGGATTTTGTGACTGAGTTAAAGGAGATGCTGTGACTGAGGGAAATGGGATGCACTGTCTCAGTTCAATGAGATTCACTGTCTCAGTTAAATGGGATGCAGCGACTGAGTGAAATGGGATGCAGTGACTGAGTGAAATGTGATGCGTTGACTGATGGAAAGGAGATGCAGTCACTGTTTGAAATGGCATGCAGTGACTGATGGAAATGGGATGCAGTGACTGATGGAAATGAGATACAGTGACTGAGGGAAATGAGATGCACTGTTGTAGGGAAATTGGATGCACTGGGTGAGTGAAATGTGATGCAGTCACTGAGTGAAATGGGATGCACTGGTGAGAGAAATGGGATGCAGTGACTGAGGGAAATGGGATGCAGTGACTGAGTGAAATGGGATTCAGGGACCGACGGTCATGGGATGCAGTGACTGATGGAAATGGGATGCAGTGACTGAGTGAAATGGGATGCAGTGGCTGAGTGAAATGGGATGCAGTGGCTGAGTGAAATGGGATGCAGTGGCTGAGTGAAATGGGATGCAGTGGCTGAGTGAAATGGGATGCAGTGGCTGAGTGAAATGGAATGCAGTGGCTGAGTGAAATGAGATGCATTGACTGAGGGAAATGAGATGCATTGACTGAGGGAAAGGAGATGAAGTGACTGTGGGAAATGGAATGCTGTGACTGAGGGTAATGGGATGCACCGTCTCAGTTCAATGAGATTCACTGTCTCAGTTAAATGGGATTCAGTGACTGAGCGAAATGGGATGCGCTGACTGAGTGAAATGGGATGCGGTGACTGAGTGAAATGGGATGCGGTGACTGAGGGAAAGGAGACGCAGTGACTGTGGGAAATGGGTTGCAGTGACTGAGGAAAATGGGAGGCAGTGGCTGAGTGATGTGGGATGCAGTGGCTGAGTGATGTGGGATGCAGTGGCTGAGTGATGTGGGATGCAGTGGCTGAGTGAAATGGGATGCAGTGGCTGAGTGAAATAGGATGCAGTACCTGACGGAACTTGAATGAAGCGTCAGATGAGAAACGGGATGCAGTGACTGTGTGAAATGGGATGCAGTGACTGCGTGAAATAGGATGCCGTGACTGCGTGAAGTGTGATGCCGTGACTGCGTGAAGTGTGATGCAGTGACTGCGTGAAATGTGATGCAGTGACTGCGTGACATGTGATGCAGTGTCTGCGTGAAATGGGATGCAGTGTCTGCGTGAAATGGGATGCAGTGTCTGCGTGAAATGGGATGCAGTGTCTGCGTGAAATGGGATGCAGTGACTGTGGGAAATGGGATGCAGTGACTGTGGGAAATGGGATGCAGTGACTGAGTGAAGTGAGCTGCAATGATTGTGTGAAGTGGGATGCAGTGAATGAGTGAAGTGAGGTGCAGTGACTGATGGAGATTGAATGCAGTGTCTGATGCAAATGGGATGCACTGACTGAGTGAAATGGGATGCACTGACTGAGTGAAATGGGATGCACTGACTGAGTGAAATGGGATGCACTGACTGAGGGAAATGGGATGCAGTGACTGAGGGAAATGGGATGCAGTGACTTTTGGAAATGGGTGTATACAGTTGTATAGGGTGCTGGTGAGGCTTGGTGTGGAGTAGTTTGTACAGTTTTAGTCTCCTCACTTGAGAAAGGATGTACTGGCACTGGAGGGGGTGCGAAGGAGGTTCACGAGGTTGATTCCAGAATTAAAAATGTTGCTGCATGGGGAGAGATTGAGTAGACTCCGATTGCAGTCACTGGAATTTAGAAGAATGAGGGGTGATCTAATAGAAACTTTTAAAATTATGAAACAAATGGATCGGAAATTGTTTCCACTGATGGGCGAAATTCCAACTTGGGGGCACAGCCTCAAAATAAGTGTGAACAGATTTAAAACTGAGTTGAGGATGAGCTTCTTCATCCAAAGGGTTGTGAATCTGTGGAATTCTCTGCCCACTGAAACAGTTGAGGTTCCCTTGTTGAATGTTTTGAAAGCCAAAACAGATAGATCTTTGAACAGGAAAGGAATTGAGGGTTATGGTGAATGGGAGGGTAAGTGGAGCTGAGTCCGCAAAAAAGATCAGCGGAACGAGCTGGAAGAGACAGATGGCCTACTCCTGTTTTATTTCTTATGTCCGTATGTCCTTCGATTGCCATCCTTGTCATTCCTCCTTCCCTGGAATAGGCCAGTTCTGAACGCTGATCAGTAGGTCTTTAAATAACTCCCACGTATCAAATGTTGACTTGTTCAATAAAAGCTCCTCCCAATTAATACTGCTCAGCTCCTACCTAACACTGATGTAATTTTCCCTCCCCCAATTTCGTCCCTTCCCACAAGGTCCTGATTATCCATGGCTGTCTTAAAATGTAAGGAGATGCGATCGCCCATTTAAGAAGCTCCTGCTTCACTGTTTTTCCCAAGTGGGAGTCAGCTACAGGCTTTCTTGTTCCACGATGGGGGAGGAAATGGCCGAGAGGTATTATTGCTGGACTGTTAATTCAGAGACTGAGATAACATTCTGGGGACCTGTGTTCAAATCCCAGCACAGCAGATGGTGGAATTTGAATTCAATATAAAAGAAAATCATGAATTAAGAATATAATGATGACCATGAATTCATTGCCAAATGTCAGAAAAACTCACCTGGTTCACTGATGTGCTTTCGGGAAGGAAACTGCCACCCTTACATGATCTGGCCTACATGTGACTGCAGACCCACAGCAATATGATTGACTTTGAACTGTCCCCTGGGCAATTAGGGATGGACAATAAACACTGCGTAGCTCGGGATGTCCTCCTCCCATTAACAAATAAATAAAATTGGATTCTAGATCTTCCGATCCAAGATCGTTTCTTGCTCTCATACTAATTTCTTTGCTTACAGTCACTTTCCCTCCTGCCTGTCTTTTTGGAATGCCGTATAGCCCTGCGCACTTAGCTCCAGTGTTGATCTCCTTGTAACCATGTCTTTGTAATAGCTATAAAATCATGCCCGTCAACCTAGAAATGTGCTATTAATTTGTTGATTTTGTTCTGAATACAATGAGCACGCAAGCAAAGAGCCATGAATTTAGCTTTATCACTTGATTTCACCTCTTGACACTATTTACAGCTGTTTTCTGTTTGTACATGCTGTCTTTTCCAGTAGCACGCTGAGTATTGTTATCCCGATAGTTCTTTCGTATCAGTCCGTGTGTATTCCTGGGCGAATGTGCTCGTGTGGTCTCAGGAGTTGCGGAGATCACGGCTCTGGGACAGCCGTTTCATCGCTCTATGCTGCAGGTAAGAAGAAAAGAAAATCTCTTGCTCTGAGCTCTGCAAACCTGGGCAATGTCAAAAGGGAAACAAGGTCAAAAGAATTTCAACAAGAATCTCAAAATTAACTGCTGAATTCATATCAACATTACGGGCATCGCCCAACTTAGTGGCCACAACATCCCACTTTCTATTCTTCACAAACAATCCAAAGGCTGAAGTGTCCGTATCCCTCTTAACTTTTATGGTTTTTGAGCTAATTTCTTGTTTCTAACTTGTGCATATTTGTGGTGCCTTATGACTTCTTGCATTTAGCAATTGATAAAACTCACTCTCTCACGAGTTCAGGAGAAGCTAGTTTTATAGAATCCCCAGTGTGGAAACAGGCCACTCAGCTCAACAAGCCCACAGCAACCCTCCAAAGAGCATCCCACCTAGACCCATCCTCATTCCCCTACTCTATCCCTGTCAGCCTGCATTTCCCATGGCTAATGTACCTAACCTCGACATCCATGGGCACTGTGGGTAATTCAGCATTGCCAATCCACCTAACCTGCACATCTCTGGACTGTGGGAGGAAACCAGAGCACCCAGCAGAAACCCACACAGACAAGGGGAGAATGTGCAAACTCCACACAGACAGTCATCGGAGGCTGGAATGGAACTCAGGTCCCTGGTGCTGTGAGGTAGCAGTATTAACGACTGAGTCACCGTGTCACCCTGAGTTATCTTGACTCCTTCTGAAACATAGGAAGGTATCCACAAGACAAAGATCCTTTTTAGTCAGCTTAATTCAGACCAACTGAGGTAGATCTAGTTGGGTGTGTAAAGAAGGGGAGTCTTTCACGAGGGAACTTAACAATTTGGGAGACTCAGCCACCGAGGGAGCCTGACCCGAAGACTGGTCAAAACAATAATGATTCGATATGAATTAGTTAGAATGCAGCTGTTAACAGTAATCCTCCATCCCTATGTGGGAGCGAGATTTAACATTCAAAATCAAAACTGAAACTCTTGAACAAGGTAGTTCAAAACAGCCAGTTCTCTGATTGAGGTTGTGAACTTGCTCGCCGAGCTGGCTTCTTCTCATTCAGACGTTTCGTCACCATGATCGGTGACATCATGGGTACAGCCTCCAATGAAACGATGTTATTCTACTCTGTCTGGAATTGACACTGTCCGGTCTGTTACCATGAGTACTGTCATTTCCGGTTTTGATCTGTATGGGTTTGTGTGTGGGGGTCCAATTGTATCTGTTTGTTGGTTGCATTATGGGTGGAGAATCACGCCTCTCAGAGGACACTGCGACAAGGTAACCGTAGTAGCCCAAGCCAAGCATAGACACGCACAGGAATTCCGAGAGGCATGGTTCTGCACCCGTTCTCCAGCCTCACATTCTTGGTCTCTTCAGTCTGAATATGATCACTCAACCATATCCTTGATGACAAACAATAGAGTCTTACTTCCCAAAATCTACAAACAGGACTGTCCAGACAGATCGATTTGTTCTAATGATATCATCTTCTGCTGGAGGGATTCCGAAATGTCTGCATTCTTCCTCAACTGAGCATTCCTTGCATTCGTGGTTGACAGAGCTGTCAGCCACGTCCATTGTGCTGCAGGGTTCCCAAGCGGAATATGAGTTGCTGATCCTGCAACTTTGGGGTGGCATCATTTGTGGCACTGCAGGAGGCCCATGTTCAGTTTGGTTATGACTTTTGAGGAACGGATGGTCCCTTTGAGATTGAAATTGGAGAAAGATTTCAGGATTTTTTCATGTTCTTGTCTTTCTGTTATGCCCCTAGGAAAAAAGCAATGAAAGTGCCGTTAATGTTTTGCACGGCGAGCTGCTGCACACTAACCGGTCTCACACCATTACCAACACCTTGCCCTTGTGAAGGCAGATATGGATAAGGTTCTCAAAGCTGATAGAAGATTGAAACCACTCTAATCCTGTGACGATGGTAAGTTTCCCTTCTTTAAAAAAAAATGCTTGCAGCTGAATTCGCATAATATAGAGCACAGTGGCTCTGGTTAACACCACTGTCTCAATTCCACCCTTTGGTGACTTTCTGTGTGGAGTTTGCACATTCTCTATGTGCCTGCATGGGTTTTCTCCGGGTGCTCGAGTTTGCTCCCACAGTCAAAAGATGTGCAAGGTCGGTGGATTGGCCGTGCTAAATTTCCCAAGGTGTTCAGTGATGTGTAGGTTAGGTGAGTTATAGGTGGATGGGTCTGGGTGGGATGCTGTGAGGGGCAGTGTGGACATGTTGGGCTGACCGACCTGTTTCCACACTGTAAGGGTTCTCTGATTCATGATTCCATGATTTTACTGAGCGCAAAGGTACAATATTGACTCGTCATATTTGTCTCACCTCTTTACACATTGATAAGAAAGCCTTAATGTCAGTTTCTATGCATTTGCAACTTGTCTGCTGTCTCTGACAAGGCTGACTATATCTCCTTCTTGAATGCACATCCCCTGTCCCCCAACACTGAGAGGTGACACTTGCTTTTCATTTAGTACAATAAAAAAAACAATAGCCTCCATATTACATCCAGCGGCTTCTCTTAACACTCACACACTGTTCTTTTTTTCCTCCAGGTATTGACCACCCATCATTTCTAATTCCTCATCTCATCTCTCTCTCATGCGCTCTCTCTCTCTCTCTCTCTCTCATGCGCTCTCTCTCTCTCTCTCTCTCTCTCTCTCCCTCTGTCTCTCTCTCTCTGTCTCTCTCTCTCTCTGTCTTTATCTCTCCTCTCCCTGTTCTCCCCCATCACTTCACTCACAGGCACCAACAGAGGTTCACAGTCACACTATGTTGCACATGCATATTCTGTCCCTCATGCACAAACACACTACACACACACAAAAAAAAGTCAGGAACACAGTCTCTCACGAACACACTCTGTCACATTCTCACTCATTCATACTCCATACCGTCACACAGTCGTACACGGTCTTGCACACATTCTGTGGCACACTTGCATGCACTGTTGCAGGATCTTTTGCCAATGCTCTCACTCTCAAGTACACACATACTACCACAAATCTCTCCCTCACACACTTAGGTTTGCAAATTCACTTGCTGTCAAGCTCACTCACACTTACAGACACACTCACTCCCTCATGCATGCTGTAACACTCCCTTCTTGTGCTAACTCCCTTTCACACACTCTCAAGCACAGTCACTGGCACACACATTCTGTCGTGCGCACACACACACTTTCATGCACTGTCTTTGCACTCTTGAGCACAATCATATGCTCACCTCTCTCTTGCACACAGTCAATTTGATTTGAGTCAGAGATAATGGGAGCTGCAGATGCTGGAGAATCCAAGATAATAAAATGTGAGGCTGGATGAACACAGCAGGCCAAGCAGCATCTCTGATGAAGGGTCTTGGCCCAAAACGTCAGCTTTTGTGCTCCTGAGATGCTGCTTGGCCTGCTGTGTTCATCCAGCCTCACATTTTATTATCTTGATTTGAGTCGTCATTGTCACATGTGCCCAGGTACAGTGTAAAGTTTTCTTCTGCATGCAGTATAGACAGGTATATCAAACAAGGCGCATTAGTGAAACGGAACATAGTGACAGCTACAGAGAAGATGCACAGAGAGCAAGATCAAAATTAGATTTAAGCTTTTCAGTGTCCTATTCAGATGTCCAATAACAGCAGTGAAGAAGCTGTTCTTGAATCTTTTCACGCATGGATACAAACTTTTTTTACATCTTCCCTTCAGAAAAAGGGAGAAGAGAGTGTAATTGGCGGGTGAGAAGGGCCTTTGATTATGTCAGTTTCTTTCCCGAGGCAGCGGGAAATAGAGGTGGAATCAACGAATGGAAGGCTGGTTTGCATGATGGACTATGCTGTGTTCATGACTCTGCAGTTTCTTGTGATCTCAGGAAGAGCTGTTGCCAAACCATGCTGTGACATGCATCCAGATAGGATGCTTTCTCTGGTACATGAATGAAAGTTGACCTTGCGGACACTCCAAATTACCTTAGCCTGCTGGGGAAATAGAGACATTTGGTGTGCTTTTTTGCCCATTGCGACGATCTGGGTGGACCAGGAGAGATTGTTGGTGATCGACACTCTCAACTATCTCCACCTCAGCAACATCTCTCTCAGTGTCTGATGCAGGCGCTCACACACTCACATTCTGTCACCTATTCTGTCTGTCTGTCTCTCCCTCTCTCCCTCATCGCCCATCTCTCTGTCTCGCTCTCTCTCTCTCTGTCTCGCGCTCTCTCTCTCTCGCTCTCTCTCTCGCGCTGTCTCTCTCTCTCGCGCTGTCTCTCTCTCGCGCTGTCTCTCTCTCTCTCGCGCTGTCTCTCTCTCTCTCGCGCTGTCTCTCTCTCTCGCGCGCTCTCTCTTCCTCCCCCACCCCCCAACCTCTCTGGCTCTCTCTCTCTCTCTCTCTCCCTCTCCCTCTCTCTCTCTCTCTCTCTCTCTCTCTCTCTCTTTTTCTCACACACCAACTCATTGCTCAGTATTCCATGGTATCTGAATTGTTGGAAGAATTAACTTAGACTGAGCGTGGATTTTCTCCCAAATTAGTTATGACAAAGCAGAACCAATTCTGCCTGGAAGAAGAAAGGCAGGAGCCATAATAATTAGGGATTGTTTTGCGAGAGGAACCGTGCTGTGATATGCATCCAGATAGGATGCTTTCTGTGGTACATCAATGAAAGTTGCCCTTGTGGGCACACGCAATTGCCTTAGCCTCCTGTGAAGTAGAGACAACGGTGTGCTTTTTTGCTCATTGCGATGATGTGGATGGACCAGTGAACTAATCTAAGCCCATCCCCCTACACGATCCCATTATCATCCATATGCTTATCCGAGGACTGTTGAAATGCCCCGAATGTGGCTGAGCTAACTGCATTGTCAGGCAGGGGGTTCCACATCCTTACCACTCTCTGAGTAAAGAACCTGCCTCTGATATCTATCTCAAATCTATTATCCCTCACTGTTAAGCTGTGCCCCCGAATACAAGCTGACGTCATCATCCTCGGAAAAAGACCCACACTGTCCACCCTGTCTCATCCACTGATCATCTTGTATGTCTCTATTAAATCCCCTCTGAACCACCTTCTCTCCAATGAGTACAGACCCAAGTCCCTCAGCCTTTCTTCAGAAGACCTTCACTCCGGACCAGGCAACATCTCCTCTGCACCTTTTCCAATGCTTCCACATCCTTCCTGTAATGGGGCAACCAGAACTGTACGCAATATTCCAAATGAGACCGCACCAGTTTTTTGGACAGTTGCTCTGGATCTCAATCCCACTGCCAATAAAACCTAAAACACCGGAAGCCGCCTTCACAGCACTATCAACCTGGATGGCAATTTTCAGGGATCGACATAGATGGACACCCTCTGCACAGCAACACTGCCAAGAATCTTTCCATTGACCCAATATTCTGCCTTCCTATTATTCATCCCAAAGTGAATCACCTCACATTTATCCGCATTGAACTCCATCTGCCACCTTTCTGCCCAATTCTGCAGTTCATCCAAGTCTACCTGTCACCTGCAACATTCTTCCACATTGTCCACCACTCCACCGACTTGAGTGTCATCTGCAAACTTACTAACCGATCTACCAATGCCTCCGTCCAAGTCATTTATTAAAATGACAAACAGCAGTGGTCCCAAAACAGATCCTTGAGACAAACCAGAAGTCACCAGACTCCAGGCTGAATATTTTCTATCAAACACCAATGGTTGCCGCCTTAGCCAAAGCCAGTTTCTAATCCAACCTGCTAAATCTCCCTCAATCCCATGTCTCCATGTTTTCTCCAATAGCCTACCATGTGGAACCTTATCGAAGGCTTTACTGAAGTCCATGTCCACCACGTCAACTGCCCGACCCTCATCCACGTGCTTGGTCACCTTCCAAAATTACTCAATGAGGCTTGTGAGACACGACCTGCCCTTGACAAATCCATGTCGACTATCTCCCATCAAATTGGTGCTTGCTCGATGACTATAAATCCTATCTCTTATAATCCTTTCCAAAACTTTTCCTGCAACAGACGGAAGGCTCACTGGGTTTATAATTACCTGGGTCATTTCTACTGCCCTCTTTGAACAAGGGCACAACATTTGCAACCCTCCAGCCTTCTGGTACTAAACCTGTAGACAATGAGGATTCAAAGATCAAGGCCAAAGGCTCCGTCACCACCTCCGTAGCCTCCCAGAGAATCTGAAAGTTTCGAAGGATGCTGCGTTGTATCCGGAGGTTGGTGGGGTGGTACGTTAGGACGAGGGAGACTTTGTTTTGGTTGTTGTTGCGGGGTGGGGTGAGAGGGATTTGTTGCAGGAAATGCTGGAGACACGATCGAGGGCGTTATCAACCACAGAGTTGTGGTCCTTGAAAAATGAGGACATCTGAGATATACGGGAATAGAATACCTCATCCTGTGAGTGCAGATGCAGAGGCAAAGGAATGGGGAATAGGGGATGAATTGTTGCAGGAATATGGTGGGAGGAGGTGTAATCTTGGTAGCTGTGGGAATTGGTGGAGTTGAAATGGATATTTGTTTCTCAGTGGTTGGAAATAGAGTGGTCCAGGTAGGAGAGAGAGGTATCAGAGATTGTCCAGGTTAACTTCAAGTTCGGGAGGAAGGTGTTGGTGAAGTGGATGAACTGTTCGAGCCCCTTGTGGGAACACGAGGCGGTGCCGATACAGTCATCAATGTAACGGAGGAAGAGGTGGGGTTGAGGGCCAGTGTAGGTACGGAACAGGGAGCGTTCCATGTAACCTACAAAGAGGCAGGCATAGCTTGGGCCCATTTGGCTACCCTGGCCACCCTCTTTGTCTGTAGGAAGTGGGAGGAATTGAAAGAGAAACTGTTGAGGGTTGTTCAAGGACCGGAACTTACCCCTCCTCAGTGGTCAAAAACACCCTCGACCGTGTCACCCGCGTTTCCCACAACTCATCCCTCTCACCCGCACCCCATAATAACTACCAAAACAGTGTCCTCGTCGCCCTCACGTACCACCCCACCAACATCTGGATTCAAAGCGTCGTCCTCCGACCCTTCTGCCATCCGCAATCCGACCCCACCACCAAAGACGTTTTTCCCACCACCCTTAGGTGACCCCCTTATCCGCTCCACACTCCCCTCTAGCACTCCCGACACCCAGCACTTTTCCCTGCATATCCATAAATGTTGTCATCAAAACGTTTAAAATTCACTGGTCCCGATACCTCCCCCCCATCCCAGGCCCCAGGAAGAATTTCCTCAGCAAACAGATGTTTACCTGCACATCTGCTAATGTGGTAGACTGTATCCACTGTTGCCATTGTGGCCCCCTCTACATCGGGGAAACCAAACAGGTTTGGGGACCGCTTCGCCTGTGCTCAGTTTGCACTAAAGAACTGCACCTCCCAGTCGTGAACTGTTTCGACTCTCCCTACCAATCCTCAGGTAACATGTCCATCCTGGGCCTCCTGCAGTGCCACAACGATGCCACCTGAAGGTTGCAGGAGCAGCACCTCATATTGCGCTTGGGAACCCTGCACTCCATGGTATCAATGTGGACTTCACAAGCTTCAAAATCACCCCTCCCCTTCCCGCATCCCAAAACCAGCCCACCTATCCCATCCTGCCACCTCAAACCCCACCCCCATTTCCTGCCTCCTAACCTCTTCCCGCCCCGGAGACCTGTTCGTCCTCCCCGGACTGACCTCTCCCCTCCCTACCTCCCCACCTACATTCACCTCTGCTGGCTCCATCCCCACCTCTTTAACTTGTCTGTCTCCTCTCCACCTATCTTCTCCTCTATCCATCTTTGATCCGCCTCCCCCTCTCTCACTATTTATTTCAGAACTCTCTCCCCCTCCCCCTTTTCTGATGAAAGGTCTCGGCCCAACATGTCAGCTTTTGTGCTCCTCAGATGCTGCTTGGCCTGCTGTGTTCATCCAGCTGCACACTTTGTTATCTCTACATCTCTTAACAACCTCATTAAGTGAGTTCTAGAGCGAACTATGCAGGGTAGACTTTGGGTTTATCATTCTAACTTGCCAGTCCTGAAAGATGAAAGTTGGTTTGTGTTGGATGTTTGTCTCATAGCTACGAAAGATACACTGAAAGGATTTTTCAAATCTTTTGTTGAGAATTGTACCCATTTAGTCAGTAATCCTTTTCCTTTTTTAAAGCTTCCTTGGTAGTGACAAATTTCAAATATCTGCGGAATTTTATTTGGCTTTGTATTGGTTCTCTGTGATTCTCTGTTCATGGCTCCACGACCTGCTAGCTAATTACAGAATTTATCATTGATGTGCTTCAGTCTTATATATCCCAATTTCAGGAGAAAGTCCAGAGAGACCTTTTAAAGGAAAGGGGTTTAGAAAGAAAATCTATCGATCAAAATCATGAACAGTTGATAAATTATTTGCACTTCATATTTCCAGAACCTACCCCGGAAGAGAGAGCCCAGAGAATTGCCAAAGCTGTCCGCAAACAGTCAACAGAAGTGAAGGAAAATTGGGAGCAATTGAAAACCCGTGCGAGCAACTGGCAGAAACAGGTGGAAAAGGCGTTGGAGAAACTTCAAGAACTGCAGAAAGCGCTGGATGATCTTGAGGCTCATGTGCTAACAGCTGAGGGGGTCCACACTGATTGGCAACCTGTGGGTGACCTGCTTATTGACTCATTGCAGGATCACATTGATAAAACCACAGTAAGTGCAATTACATTACACTTCACTTATGAACAGATGTAACCAGAATGTTGTATTGAGACGATCAGTAATATGAGTATTCAGTAATATTGCTTGAATGGTTGTTAACTGAATTTGCAAATTAAAAGTTAGTTGAGCATGCCTTCTGATGATATCACAACATGAATATCAGTATAATTGAGGATTCTATTAGTCAGTGACATCAGCTGAGTTATCTGCTTGTTGCCATGTTATCAGGGTTAAAGGTAAAGTCTTAGCACGCCATTTGGCGACTCCTTAGAGAGAGACAACTGGTTATGATTTAACCTGAAGATCACCACGCCTCAGTCAAGTAGAGCGGTTGAGGCGAAGACCCTTTGTGGTCAGCTCACTGGTATGGCAATTGAGCCCTCTCTGCAGGGCATCGCTCTGCATCACAAACCAACTGAATTTGAATAGAGTTTAGGATTGGAGAGCAATCCATGCAATTATTTTTTTTAATGAATGTTTCTCACTGGGACTCTCTCACCGGCAAACTTTTTAAAAGCCAGCTCAGCCATACAGGCGAGATCAGTTCCTGATCTCAGCTGAATTTTTTGACCTGGGGTGGGTCAGCGTTAGGAGTTCAGTGATTGGAATGAATTCTCATGAAGTTAGCGAGAGGGATACTACACGTGAATAGATCGATGTTTTGAGAAGAGGATGAGATATGAGCAAAAGTTTAATTGATGTGGAAGACCAGCCACAATCATCATCGACGGTGGAGCAGGCTTGAGCGGCCATGCAACATTGTGCTGCCGCTATTTGACTTGTTCTGTGGAAAGGAAGGAAAATGGTCCAAGTGTCAAAAATGATGAAGACCACATCATTCTACAACCTCAAAATTTGATTGTGTTCAGCATATTATCACTCCTGGTACCCCTAAATCCTGGTCTATCATCTCAGCAGCTCGACTCTGCCCATAAGCTGGTTAGATGTGACATTTTTGAGGGATCTTCCCAAGTCTGAAAATCATTTTTGTTTTTGTCGAATCAGAGTTGGCCAGTGTGGAAGGAGGTCGTTTGGCATATCATAGCTCTTTGAAGTACATAGAACATAGAACATAGAACAGTACAGCACAGAACAGGCCCTTCAGCCCACAATGTTGTGCCGACCATTGATCCTCATGGATGCACCCTCAAATTTCTGTGACCATATGCATGTCCAGCAGTCTCTTAAATGACCCCAATGACCTTGCTTCCACAAGTAACTCCCCAATTCGTCCCCCTCTGCTTGGCAATGACTTGAACCACTTATAAAATCTCTTTAATGGAGGGAAACTTTGAAGGCGTCTGAAAGGAGTATTCACAATCCCAGAATACAACTGAGCCTTATTAAGTTGTTAGTTCTGACGGTCAAGAGCTTGATGAAAGAGGATTGTTTTAAAAAGTGCCTTAAAAGAGAAAACGTACAGAGGCTAAGAGGTGTAGGAAGTTAGCGAGTTTTGAGAAGATTTGTTGCTCGGGTTGAGGTTCGGGATGTGAGTTTGCTCGCTGAAGGTGTAGGAAGTCTCTTCTTGGGTTTGAAGCCGACACAATTAAATGTTTGGCAACTAGTAGTGGGCCGTTTAAAATCAAGAGTGGGCAAGAGGACATAATTAGACGAGTGCAGATATCCTGAAGTATAGTTGGACTGGTGGAGATTACGAAAATAGCGATAGGCATAGCCAAGGAACAATTTGTAAACAAAAATGAGAATTTAATAAAATTACTGTTAATAGTATCAGTCAGGTCGAAAGTACAGAGAAGAGGATTTGGTTCAAGGTGAGACTCGGGCAGTGGAGTTTTAGACGACGTCAAGTTTTCAATGGGCAAATGTGGGACTCCAACAGGGAATGCATTGGAATTGTCAGGTCCAGAAGTGAAGTAGTTCCAGATGAAGGTTTCACTGCTAATGAGCCAAGACAAGAGACAGGTAGGCAGAATTGAAAAGATGTAAAGAGACAGCTTTAGGGATTGCATGAATGTGTGGTCGGACGTTTATCATGGGATAAACAAGATGCCAAGGTTGTGCTGAGACAAGCGTAATATTACATTGTTGCCAAGGCGGAGTAATGCAATCAGTAGGTAGTGAATAGAGATTGGTGTGGGGACCACAAAGTGGTCTTCCCAGTTTTAAATTGTTATCTCTACATAGTTGCGCAACTTAATGTTCTGTTCAAAAGGCATTACTGACAAGGAAACAGAAGTTAGCCATTTGTTTACTTGTCAATATATCTTGATTTTTCCACCATGTTCTCCAGTTAATAACACAAGATGTGCACTGTACGAACTGAACTGTTCAAACCTTAAAAGGAGATGTTAAAATTGTGGAATATAAAGTTAAATATATTTCTTTGAAAATTTGAATAAATTACATGAAGGTTTGACCAAGACTGCAAGGAATTAGATGGAACATGAGATGAATAAAACAAGCAGTAGTAAGGTGGTATCAGCTGGACGTTCCTGAAGAAAGAGAACGCAGCCAACCTTTCTTCCATCAGGGGGATTAATTGTGTGGTGTCAGACACAGTCGATTCAATCATTCCTTCTGTCTTTACTGTCTGACTGGACTGTGGTTGTAATATTTCCTTTTTTAAACGCTCAAGGTTCGACATACTTCACTTGACATTCTCATTTTATAAATTTTAAGAAGTTGACTTATTGTCAAGTCACGGTAGGATTGAAGACACATTCTGTAAGTGTTTGAAGTCAGAAGTCACATGACACCAGCTTATAGTCCAACAGGTTCATTTGAAATCACACAAGCTTTTGGAGTGCAGCCCCTTCATCAGGTGCAGTTCGTGAGGTGACCACAGAGAGACACAGCTTATAAGCAGAGAGATCAAAAGATCATAGAATTGGCGTGAGTGGAGTGTCAGATAATAACTCTATACAGGTGACCAAGAGTGTTAGAGGCAAGTAAAGCGTTTATAAAGTCCATGTCAGTGCTGTGTTGTCATGATAATCAGGCAGCGCAACAGGAATGTACAAAAGGTGGCATCTCAGGTCAGACTCTGACTTGTAGTTTCGAGGCTTGTGTTCAGAATCTGTCTTAGAGTTTTAACCTTTATTTCAAAAGCAAGAATTTATAAGATACCACACTGACTGTAACGACAAGTTGTGTGTTTCTTCAACAAAATATCTGCAAACAAACAAACATCCTGGATGAAGACTTATTATCTGACACTCCACTCACACCAGTTGTATGATGTTTTGATCTGTCTGCTTATCAATTGTGTGTCTGTGTGTTTACCTCCCTGACCGCACCTGATGAAGGGACTGCACTCCCAAAGCTTGTGTGATTTCAAATAAACCTGTCAGATTATAACCTGATGTCATGTGAGCTCTGACTTTGTCTATCCTAGTCCAACACCAGCACCTCCACATTATAACTGTTTGGAACCAAGTCAGTGCAACAGGTACATATCGAACATTTGACTTCGGAAGAATGCCTAGTGCTGAAAAATTCATTAATAACAAAGGATTTCTTCATTGTACCATCTATCGTAACATGCTGCGTCTCACAGTCATAATGAAAGGATGGCCACTTCAATTTCGCAGGGCCAAGAACAGTTATGGACATTTTTAGCATGGGAGGAGGCCATTCAACCTATTTTATCTGTCCCAGCTCTCTCCCAGCACAAGAAAATTAATCCTTCTCTCGAACTCATTCCACATATTTCACAGAATTGAAATATATAGGTACATATTTAGGAGATTTTAACATCAAGTGAGCAGTTCTCGCACTTCACCTCGTCACTAAAAATGGAAAATGTGACTTACAAAGAGTGGGTCTTTATTTTGTTCTGTTTTGATGATGAAGCAGGTGCAAGTCGAAGTGCTGGAACTGGCCTCTTGAACTTACCAACTGTTCAACGTGTATGAAATGATTTCTGTGTGCATCTACTAAAAGCAGTTTTATGGAAGGAAAAGGTACCAAAGAAGATTTGGTGTATTGTGCTTGATGCTATTATACGCCAACCTGTGAAAACAGAACTCTACGACTGAGTGTTGAGTTCTGAGAGGGGGCTATCTTGTTTGAATTTACATTGCTAAGCCGAGGCCTATTTTCCCAACAGCAAAATTGGTAATCCAGCAAGAAATGGAAATTTCTCACATTTGTTGGCTGTAAGTGTCTGTTTAAAGTTTCCTTATATACAGGTGCTTAACCTGCTTTTACAGTTGGAACATTTGTTGTGCCAATGAAAATTTTTTGAATGGTTTCACCTCCAGTTTTCCTGTTTATACATATTTGGTATTTTTTCAGGGGAAGGACTATCTGCAAAATCTGAGATTGGGTTTTGAAAGACAGCAGCCTTTGTTTTGGAGAGATAATGGGAACTGCAGATGCTGGAGAACGCGAGATAACACCGTGTGGAACTGGATGAAGACAGCAGGCCAAGCAGCATCTCAGGAGCACAAAAGCTGACGTTTCGGGCCGAGAACCTTCTTCAGAAAATGGGGAGGGGGTGCGGGTTCTGGAATAAATAGGGAGAGAGGGGGAGGCGGATGGAAGATGGATGGAGGAGAAGATAGGTGGAGAGGAGAGTATGGGTAGGGAGGCAGGGAGGGGATAGGTCAGTCTGGGGAGGCGGGACAGGTCAAGGGAGCGGGATGAGGGGAAATAGGGGTGCGGCATGAGGTGGGAGGGGGGATGGGTGAGAGGAAGAATAGGTTAGGGAGGCAGGGACGAGCTGGGCTGGTTTTGGGATGCAGTGGGAGGACAGGAGATGTGGAAGCTTGTGAAATCCACACTGATAGCATTGGGCTGCAGGGTTCCCAAGCAGAATATGAGTTGCTGTTCCTGCAACCTTCGGGTGGCATCATTATGGCACTGCAGGAGGTCCAGGTTGGACATGTCCTCTCAGGAATGGGAGGGGGAGTTGAAATGGTTCGTGACTGGGAGGTGCAGTTGTTTATTGCAAACTGAGCGTAGGTGTTCTGAAAAGTGGTCCCCAAGCCTCTGCATCGTTTCCCCAATGTGGAGGAAGCCACAACGGGGACAGCGGATGTTTTGGATATTTCTTAAGCATTGATTTTCATTCAGAGTTGGTTGGATTTTGCTGAAGCAATAGACATAACTCACTATGACATAGACAATGTCAGAGTTAATGTTTCGCGTCCTGTGACCCTTCCTCAGATCTCACTCTTCACTGATGCTGCCAGACCTGCTGAGCTTTTCCAGCAACTTCTGCTTTTGTTGCTGATTTACAGTGCCCACAGTTAGAACATAGAACATAGAACAGTACAGCACAGAAAAGGCCCATCAGCCCACAATGTTGTGCCGACCATTGATCCTCATGTATGCACCCTCAAATTTCTGTGACCATATACATGTCCAGCAGTCTCTTAAATGACCCCAATGACCTTGCTTCCACAACTGCTGCTGGCAACGCATTCCATGCTCTCACAACTCTCTGCGTAAAGAACCTGCCTCTGACATCCCCTCTCTACTTTCCACCAACCAGCTTAAAACTATGACCCCTCGTGCTAGCCATTTCTGCCCTGGGAAATAGTCTCTGGCTATCAACTCTATCTATGCCTCTCATTATCTTGTATATCTCAATTAGGTCCCCTCTCCTCCTCCTTTTCTCCAATGAAAAGAGACCGAGCTCAGTCAACCTCTCTTCATAAGATAAGCCCTCCAGTCCAGGCAGCATCCTGGTAAACCACCTCTGAACCCTCTCCAAAGCATCCACATCTTTCCTATAATAGGGCGCCCAGAACTGGACGCAGTATTCCAAGTGCGGTCTAACCAAAGTTTTATATAGCTGCAACAAGATCTCACGACTCTTCAACTCAATCCCCGTGTTAATGAAAGCCAAAACACCATATGCTTTCTTAACAACCCTGTCCACTTGGGGGGCCATTTTAAGGGATCTATGTATCTGCACACCAAGATCCCTCTGTTCCCCCACGCTGCCAAGAATCCTATCCTTAATCCTGTACTCAGCTTTCAAATTCGACCTTCCAAAATGCATCACCTCGCATTTATCCAGGTTGAACTCCATCTGCCACCTCTCAGCCCATCTCTGCATCCTGTCAATGTCCTGCTGCAGCCTACAGCAGCCCTCTACACTGTCAACGACACCTCCGACCTTTGTGTCGTCTGCAAACTTGCTGACCCATCCTTCAATTCCCTCGTCCAAGTCATTAATAAAAATTACAAACAGTAGAGGCCCAAGGACAGAGCCCTGTGGAACTCCACTCACCACTGACTTCCAGGCAGAATCTTTTCCTTCTACTACCACTCGCTGTCTTCTGTTGGCCAGCCAATTCTGTATCCAAGCAGCTAAGTTCCCCTGTATCCCATTCCTCCTGACCTTCTGAATGAGCCTACCATGGGGAACCTTATCAAATGCCTTACTGAAGTCCATATACACCACATCCACAGCTCGACCCTCATCAACTTTTCTAGTCACATCCTCAAAACCTCGATAAGGTTTGTAAGGCATGACCTACCCCTCACAAAGCCGTGTTGACTGTATTTGATCAAGCCATGCTCTTCCAGATGGTCATAAATCTTATCCCTCAGAATCCTTTCTAACAACTTGCAGACGACAGACGTGAGACTTACCGGTCTATAATTGCCAGGGATTTCCCTATTTCCTTTCTTGAAGAGACGAATTACATTTGCCTCTCTCCAGTCCTCAGGTACGACTCCAGTGGAGAGCGAGGATGCAAAGATCTTCGCAAGTGGCGAAGCAATTGCATTTCTCGCTTCCCAAAGCAGCCGAGGACAAATCTGATCCGGGCCTGGCGACTTGTCAATCTTAATGTTTGACAAAATTTTCAGCACATCAGCTTCGTCTATCTCTATCCATTCCAGCATGCACACCTGCTCTTCAAAGGTTTCATTCACTACAAAGTTGGTTTCTTTCGTAAAGACAGAAGCAAAAAACTCATTTAGGGCTTCCCCTACCTCCTCAGGCTCCACACACAAGTTCCCTATGCCATCCCTGATCGGCCCTATGACGCAGGCAAAACTCTATCTCTGCAGGAAGCATGATGCTGTGTTCTCAAACTTCCCTGCCTTTTTGTCATATAATATTGTCTTTTTAGGACAGAAGTGGCTTTTTTTTGTTTGCTTTGACTTGTGCACATACTTTCTATGCATGTTAAAATTCTACACATTTTCAGTTCACTGCAGTGCTGCATAATGAAGACTTGGAACAATTTTTTTTTTTATAAAGTAGAAAATCAGTGTGGTTTGTTTTCCAAAATGTGATGTGTAAGTGCAACACTTAACAGTGTGTTCATCAAACTATTGTTTCCTTTGATCTTTGTGTTGCAGAAATTTCTAGAATCATTTCATCTCTATTTTTCTTGATATATTTCGCAGCTTTCCTGGAGCAAGTCTGGTTTCCTTCGGATGAGACGACTTTCAGACATACTCCCTTTATTATGAGATTTAATTGCGGTAAAATGAGGAGGATTTTTATTCACTGAGACACACATGACTATATGTTTAAAGCATTGGAAAATGCGTTCTGTTCGGACTGTCATGTTATCTGGTGTTTGTACCAGGCTTTCCGATTAAATGCAAGTGATTAAGGATGCTAATGATGCCACATTTTATTACAAGAAGAAATGAACATACAAGTCAGGATTTTATGCCACATTTATACATAGCATATACCATGCAGCATGGATGCAGTGACTGAGTGAAATGGGATGCAGTGACTGAGTGAAATGGGATGCAGTGACTGAGTGAAATAGGGATGCAGTGTCGGAGGGAAATAGGGATGCAGTGACTGAGACAAATGGGATGCACTGACAGATGGAAATGGGATACAGTGCCTCAGTGAAATGCTCACAACGAATTGCCCCCTCCAGTCCTGACCCGCTCTCAGCAACTTGCCCCCTCCGTCCTGCCCCGCTCACAGCGACTTTCCCCATCCGTCCTGACCCGCTGACAGCGAATTGTCCCCTCCGTTCTGACCCACTCGCAGCGACCTGCCCCTACAGTCGTGACCCGCTCACACCGACTAGCGCCTGCAGTCCTGACCCGCTCACACCGACTAGCGCCTGCAGTCCTGACCCGCTCACAGTGACTCGCCCCTGCAGTCCTGACCTGCTCACAGCGACTTCTCTCTGCAGACCTGACCCACTCACAGCGAATTACCCCTGCAGTCCTGACCCGCTCATTGCGACTTGCCCCTGCAGTCCTGACCCCCTCTCAGCGACTCGCCCCTTCAGTCCTGTCCCAATCACAAGGACTTGCCCTCTCCATCCTTACCCGCTCACAGCGACTTGCCCCCTCAGTCCTCAGCCCCTCACAGCGACTTGCCACCTCAGTCTTGACCCACTCACAGCGACCTCCCCCCTCTGTCCTGACCCCCTCACAGCAACCTGCCCCCTCCGTGCTGACCCCCTCACAGCAACCTGCCCCCTCCGTGCTGACCCGCTCACAGTGACTTGCCCCTGCAGTCCTGGCCCCGACACAGTGACCTGCCCCCTCACTCCTGACCCGCTCAACATTGAGGAAACCAAGCAGAGGCTTGGGGACCGCTTTGCAGAACACCTCCACTCGGTTCGCAACAAACAACTGCACCTCCCAGTCGCGAACCATTTTAACTCCCCCTCCCATTCCTTGGACGACATGTCCATCATGGGCCTCCTGCAGTGCCACAATAATGCCACCCGAAGGTTGCAAGAACAGCAACTCATAATCCGCTTTGGAACCCTGCAACCCAATGGTATCAATGTGGACTTCACAAGCTTCAAAAACTCCCCCTCCCCAACTGCATCCCAAAACCAGCCCAGTTCTTCCCCTCCCGCGACTGCATCACAAAACCAGCCCAGCCGTTCCCTTCCCCCGACACCAGTCCAGCCGTTCCCTTCCCCCGACTGCTTCCCAAAACCAGCCCAGCCTGTCTCCGCCTCCTTAACCTGTTGTTCCTCTCACCCATCCCTTCCTCCCACCTCAAGCCACACCTCCATTTCCTACCTACCACCTCATCCTGCCTCCTTGACCTGTCCATCTTCCCTGGACTGAACTATCCCCTCCCTACCTACTCACCTGTACTCTCCTCTCTACCTATCTTGTTTTCTCTCCATCTTCGGTCCGCATCCCCCCCTCTCCCTATTTATTCCAGTTCCCTCTCCCATCCCCGTCTCTGATGAAGGGTCCAGGCCCGAAATGTCAGCTTTTGTGCTCCTGAGATGCTGCTTGGCCTGCTGTGTTCATCCAGCTCCGCACTTTGTTATCTTGGATTCTCCAGCATCTGCAGTTCCCATTATCAGTGGCATTTTCCTCTTCATCAAAGTTTGTGCAAAAGCAACACGATATGGGGCGACACGGTGGCTCAGCGGTTAGCACTGCAGCCTCACAGCACTGGGGACCCAGGTTCAATTCCAGCCTCAGGCAACTGTCTGTGTGGAATTTGCACCTTGTCCCTGTGTCTGCGTGGGTTTCCTCCAGGTGTTTCAGTCTCGTCCCACTGTCCAAAGATGTGCACGCTAGGTGGATTGGCCATGCTAAATTGCCCATAGTGTTCAGGGGCGTGGGTCTGGATGGGATGCTCCAAGGTTTGGTGTGCACTTGTGGGGCCAAAGGGCCTGTTTCCACACTGTAGGGAATCTAAACAATCCTGTTCCGACACCTCCATGTTATAACCCTGCTGATCACTGCACACAGAGATGTTTGATAACAAAAGGATAACAATAATATTCAAACCCAGTGCTGGAAATGTAATTTAAATGAGTATTTGAAATACAGAGGCCAGTGTCGATCTTCAATTCAACTTTTATTTACAAATGATCTGTCTTCAACTTTAGCACTGCCTCATTCAGAGATAGTTGCCAGGGTGTCAGCGTCTCTGACCCTCACACTTCTTATCTGTCAGCCAGGGCTCCCTGATTTGGGCTGTTCATATGGAGCAATCAGTCAACTCTCATTCTGAGAGGTTCAACTGGCCGACCTGGTCACAAACCAGTGCGGTGTGTTCATCGAAAATCAAACATGTACTAGAAAGGTACCATTACATACTAGTGTAAAGGAAGGCATGACGCTAAACTGGGGAGAGAAGGGAACTGCTAATTGGGGGTGGCCCAGAGAGTAGAAGAAAATCGAATGGGAAGATGACCATTTGAGACTGAGGGAGAGAGATGTAATTGCCTGAATGAGGCATTGCAATTGCGAAATGGATTTTTGTGTGTACACCATGTTCAGTTTCCCCGATCTGTGCTCCTCTTTGAATCATTAGTATCTGAAATTTCTGTATCATTTCCAAATGCTCTGTCTCTAATGTTATGCTGTTGGAATTGGTTGAACTGCAGAGATATCATTTATTTGCACAAATGTGTTCAGTGAAATGAGTTGCATGCTATATATGTATTATTCTTCCTGATTCTATTGTACGCATACAAATTAAAGTTAGTTCCACTTTTGAAGAACAAACTGTTTTTAGATGTATGATGTATCTCATTTGCCTGCCACTTAGTCTTGTTGATGAGTTGTGTTTCTGTTTTGTGAAGAAATATGAATGAGCTGGACCACTAATGGCAATGCCCAATGTGGTGATGTTCCAACATTGCAGCTGGAAGGTGGGGCGGGGAGGGGGATGGGTTTCACAGAACTATTGCAGACGGAAATGGAGAGACAGGTGATGTATGTGGCAGCACCGAGACAGTGAGGAGAATGAAATGCAGCCTGAAGGGGAATCTGGCTGTATTCTCAAAGGCACGGGCTGAATGGAAGAGGACAGAGGATTCACTCAGAGGAACAGAAGATCAGACTAGACTGATTGTGAAACAGGCAATAATCATTGGCAAGTTACTGATAGGAGGGTGAATCAATCGGGCTCACTTTAAGACTGTTTACAGTTACCATATAGTTTCTGGGAGATGTGCAGATCAGGCCAGGCTCATATAGAAACGCTTCCCGGAGTAATTAACATGGAGACCCCACTGGGAAAGAGTGAGGGGTTGGCCGTCCTGCTTCCACTGCTGCTGGTCATGTCCAGGCCAGTCACTCTGGCCAGAGACTTCAGCTGCATCATCGGCACGAATGAACAATATGGAGGGTATGACAGTGAACTGGACTCGACGTCCAGATTTCTGATGGAAACGGTTGAAGTTGCCAAGCTGCATAACATCTTCAGCACCCCTGCAGACTGAGCACAGAGTAGAAACACCTGGTCATAGCCAGATGTGTCTATACACCCATTGGACAGATTTCCTGTTTGCGCCCACACGTCCTCAATCATATCCATTGAAGTCAAGCCGGTGTTCTTCTCTGACTACTGCCTCCTGCTGGCTGACTGTCACCTACAGGATGACCAGTGGGCTGGCAAGGGAACATGGAAGCTGAATGTGAAACTGTTGACCCCAGAAAAATCATTAAGAAGCTCAAAAGAGAGCACACAGGTTGGAGAAGGATGAAGACCCTTTTTGCACTTGGTGGGAGGCAGTCAAAGGGAACATCAAGAAGTTCTTTGTCCTGAAAAGTGTTCAGAAGATGAGAGAGAGTTGGGCAAAACTGTTCAAACTCCAGAAACCCGTGCAAAACCTACTCTTACTACAGACAATCGGGTCAATGTCGCCGAGGAGCCCCAGGAGGTGTCGAGGCAGCAAGCCCCACTCTCTGCCTCGGAGGCCTCCAAGATAATCTTGCGGTTCAGGGTCTGCACTGTGCAGCAAGAGATCATAACAGTCAGAGACAGACAGCACTTAAACAGACCGTTTGGTCCAACTTGTTCATGCTGACTCGATATCCTAAATAAATGTAGTCCCATTTGCCAGGATTTGGCCCATATCCCTCTAAACTCTTCCTATTCATTTTCCCATTCAGATGGCTTTTAAATGTTGAAATTGTACCAGCTTCTCGTCCCCTCTCTTGCAGCTCATTGCACGCATGCACCACCCTCTGCATGAAAATAATGTACCTGAAATCCCTTTTAGATCTTTCCCCTGTCACTTTAAACCTATGCCCTTCAGTTATGGACTCTCCCACCCCAGGGAAAAGACAATGTCTATAAACCCTATCCATGCCTCTCATGCGGTTACCAATCTCTATCAGGTCATCCCTCAGCCTTTGATGCTCCAGGGAAAATAGCCCCAGTCTGTTCAGCCTCGTCCTTTAGCTTTAACCCTCCAACCCAGTCACCATCCTTGTAAATCTTTTCTGAATCCTTTCTGGTTTCACAACATCTTTCCGACAGCAGGGAGACTGGAATTAGAAACAGTATTCCAATGGAGGCCTAATCAGTGTCCTTTACAGCTGCATGTGACCGAATGAGATGTGTTCACATTCCTTCTTGAAGAGGCTAAAGGAGAGCCTTGTGCTCAGTAGCCTGAAGGATGAACAGAGCTCGATAAGTTTGTCTCAATCTGACATCCTGAAGCTCAGCAAATCCTTTTAAGCCAGTCCCTATGACACTATGCCCACAGACAGTGCCGTGACTCCCAGTCATTCCTGTCCTCGATCCTGGGGGTCTTTGACAACACCAAGCAGGGGAGCCTGGACTGACCATTATCTCTGGATGAGCTGGGGAAGGCCTTCGAGTCCTTAGAAAAGAATAAAACTGTGGGAGGTGATGCCTTTCCAGCTGAGTTGTATTCAGCTCTTTGGGGGTTGAGTGGCCAGGGCCTGCTGGAGCTTGGTGTTGTCAGGATGTCAGATTGAGACAAACGTATCGAGCTCTGCTCATCCTTCAGGCTGCTGGAGCTGTACGACAGTATGCTTCTGTCAGGTACTATGCGCAAATACATGAGGAATGGTATCATCACCCTGACCTACAAGTGGAAGGGAGTGAGGGAGGAAGTTAGAAATCAGCGACCAAGATAATTGGCGAATGTAGCCTACAAAATCCTGTCTCAGTCATGTGTAACTGGGTCAGGTCTGCTCTGCGATTGGTGATTGACCCTGACCAAACCTGTGCTGCAGCGGACAGGACGATCTCTGAGAGCCTCGCGCTCCTAGGGATACGATCACTAGCAGGCAGAACAGAGGGGTGGATACCTGCCTCATCAGCCTGGACCAAGAGAAGGCCTTTGGCAGAATATTGCATACCAACATGTGGGATGTGCTTTATAAAATGGGCTTTGGGGAGAGAATCTGCAATTGGGCCCGACAGATCTACACCGACATCATTCGCGCAGTCTCAATCTGCGTATGGGAATCACAGAGCTTACCCATCAGATCCAGGGTCTGGCAGGGCTGCCCACTCTATCGAGCCCTTTGCTGAGTCCATCAGTAAGGATGTGAGCCTGAGAAGTGTGATTATTCCAGGTAGAGCGGGCCTGCAGGTCAAAGCGTCCCTGTAAGATAACGATGTCACCAATCTCTGCTCAGCCCCAGTGTCGGTGCGCAGGTTCATGAGCAGCTGTGACCCTTTCAAACTGGCCTCGGGAGCCACGGTCAATCGAGACAAGAGTGAGGCCATGTTCTTTGGGATCTGGCCTGAATGATCCTTCATTCCCTTCACCGTCAGGGCAGATTACCCAAAAGTGCTGGGCACACAGTTCAGAGAGCCTGGGGCGTGCAGAAAGCCTTGGGAGGTGAGGGGTAGGTCATGCCATACAAACCTTATCGAGTTTTTTGAGGATGTGACTAGAAAGGTTGATGAGGGTCGAGCTGTGGATGTGGTGTATGTGGACTTCAGTAAGGCATTTGATAAGGTTCCCCATGGTAGGCTCATTCAGAAGGTCAGGAGGAATGGGATACAGGGAAACTTAGCTGCTTGGATACAGAATTGGCTGGCCAACAGAAGACAGCGAGTGGTAGTAGAAGGAAAATATCCTGCCTGGAAGTCAGTGGTGAGTGGAGTTCCACAGGGCTCTGTCCTTGGGCCTCTACTGTTTGTAATTTTTATTAATGACTTGGACGAGGGAATTGAAGGATGGGTCAGCAAGTTTGCAGACGACACAAAGGTCGGAGGTGTCGTTGACAGTGTAGAGGGCTGCTGTAGGCTGCAGCGGGACATTGACAGGATGCAGAGATGGGCCGAGAGGTGGCAGATGGAGTTCAACCTTGATAAATGCGAGGTGATGCATTTTGGAAGGTCGAATTTGGAAGGTGAGAACAGGATTAAGGATAGGATTCTTGGCAGCGTGGAGGAACAGAGGGATCTTGGTGTGCAGATACATAGATCCCTTAAAATGGCCACCCAAGTGGACAGGGGGGTTGTTAAGAAAGCATATGGTGTTTTGGCTTTCATTAACAGGGGGATTGAGTTGAAGAGTCGTGAGATCTTGTTGCAGCTATATAAAACTTTGGTTAGACCGCACTTGGAATACTGCGTCCAGTTCTGGGCGCCCTATTATAGGAAAGATGTGGATGCTTTGGAAAGGGTTCAGAGGAGGTTTACGAGGATGCTGCCTGGACTGGAGGGCTTATCTTATGAAGAGAGGTTGACTGAGCTCGGTCTCTTTTCATTGGAGAAAAGGAGGAGGAGAGGGGACCTAATTGAGGTATACAAGATAATGAGAGGCATAGATAGAGTTGATAGCCAGAGACTATTTCCCAGGGCAGAAATGGCTAGCACGAGGGGTCATAGTTTTAAGCTGGTTGGTGGAAAGTAGAGAGGGGATGTCAGAGGCAGGTTCTTTACGCAGAGAGTTGTGAGAGCATGGAATGCGTTGCCAGCAGCAGTTGTGGAAGCAAGGTCATTGGGGTCATTTAAGAGACTGCTGGACATGTATATGGTCACAGAAATTTGAGGGTGCATACATGAGGATCAATGGTCGGCACAACATTGTGGGCTGAAGGGCCTGTTCTGTGCTGTACTGTTCTATGTTCTATGTTCTATGTTCTAGGTGCACATTGTGGGTAAAATCCTGGTCATCAGGTGTGAGGCACTCTCTGTTGTTGTGCATGGCACAGTTCTGGCCCATCACCCACACTGCACTGTTTCCCTCATCCGAGCCATCTTCCATTCCTACTGGAAGCCTAAGATAGACCGTGTCTGCAACAACTCCATGTACTAAGCTCTGGCTAAGTGGGGGAAGAACGGACCCAATGTCACCCTCATCCTGATGTCCACCTTGTTGTGCATTAAGCTGTGTGTAGACTCTCAGTACGTAAAGACCAAGTGTCACTATGTCCTGAGGTCCGACCTGATCCCAGTGTTGCGAACGAAGGGACTGGCCTCTCTGCCACGGAAAGCTCCAAGTAGTTGGACCGTTCTATAACATATATCCTTTGTTGTGAAATTTGCAAAGAAACAAACCTCTGACCGCCAGTCCATCAGGTAGTGGTCAGCACGCAGCATGCTCGAGACCCTGTGGGAAAAGGAGAGGCTGGATCCTGTTGTGTGGTTCCCAGAGCAGACTGACAAAGTCATTTGGTACAATGTGTCATCATCAGAACTTTCCAACAAACAACAAAACATAGATTGGCGGGTGGTGAGAATCCTGTCAGATTGTTTATGCACACCTTGTTGGCCTGTGCCACAGTACACTGCCCTGGAAGTGGCTGTGGGTGAAACCCGAAACATCAGCTTTCCTGCTGCTCTGATGCTGCCTGTCGTGCTGTGTTCATCCAGCCCACACCTAGTTATCGCAGACTCCAGCATGAGCAGTTCCTACTCTCTCTCGGCTCAGTGTGAGACCTTTTACAGTTACCGTATAGTTACAGGGAGTGTGTGGATGAGGCCAGGCTCAATGTTTACCTTCAGCAAAAAGTTATTGGGAGGTGCACGGATGAGGACAGACTTGCTGTGAGACTGTTAACAGTCACCGTATAGTAAGTCGGAAGCATGGAGATGAGGCCAGGCCCACTGTGATACTGTTTACAATCACTGTTTAGTTTCTGGGAGGAGTGTAAATAAGGCCATGCTCGGTGTGAGACTGTTTTGTGTCCCTGTATAATTACTGGAGGTGTGTCAATGAGGTGAGGGCAATTGTCAGACCGTTTACAGTCAAGTAGGACTTCCTGTGAGTTGTGCGAATGAGGCCAGGGCCACTGTGAGACCATTTACAGTCACCGCATCATGACGCGGAAGCGTGTAGATGCTGCCAGGCTCCCTGTCAGTAGCCAGGTGGTGTGTCCACGAGGCATAACTGGGATGCACTAAAAGCTTGGGGCATAACTGGGACGATGGGGCTGCTGCTGCCGAGGCACAGTCGGGAAGGACCACTGTCTGAGGTTTTCCTGCTGAAGGTAAATGAGGGTCCATTCAGTTATCGGACCCTCCCCGTGTCTCACATGTATGTAAATATTTTTGTTGTATGTCTAAGAGAGGTCTTTGGTTCATTGGGTGGAGCCAAAGTCCAATGCTTTATTTGTTTATTTGATATGCAGCTGGACAGAACGCAACTGCAGTTGTGACATTGCACATATACAAAGAGATTTCTTGTGAAAAAGGTGTATTTTTCAAATCAGAAATGTGACTGGGAGGAGTGTGGATGAGCCCATGCTCACTGTGGGTCTGGTTACGGTCACCACATTGTCACTAAGATGTGTGTATATGAGGCATGGCTGGCTGTGAGACTGTGAAAAATCACTGTAATTAATAAGAGTTTGTTTCTTCAATTATTTGTTGGATGTGTGTGTCACTGACTGGTCCAGCATTTATTGCCCATCCCTAATTGCCCTGGAGATGTTGGTGGTGAGCTGCCTCCTCGAACCGCTGCAGTTCGCCTGTTGTGGGTTGCCCCCACAGTGCCATGAGGGAGGGAATTCCCATCTTTTGAACAGTCGCAGTGAAGGATTCCGGATATATTTCTAAATCAGAATCACGAGTGGCTTGGAGTGGGATTGAAGGAGGTGTTCCCGTGTACTTGATGCCCTTGTCCTTCGAGATGGAAGCTCTAATGGGTTTGGAAGGGACTGCATGAGGAGCTTTGGCGAATTTCTGCCGTGCATCTTGTGGATCGTACACAGTGCTGCTGAGGCCGCTCATCATTGGTGGTGGAGGGAGTGGATGATTGTCGATATCGTGTCAGTCAACTGGGCTGCTTTGTCCTGGATGGAGTCAAGCTTCTTGCATGTTGTTACAGATGCAGCCATCCTGGAAAATGGGGAGCGTTCCATCACAGTCCTGACTTATGCCTTGTAGACAGTGGACACGTTCTGGGGAATCAGGAGGTGGGTTAGCCGCCGCAGCATTCCTCACCTCTGACCTGCTCTTGTAGTCACTGTGTTTATGTGGTGAGTCTGGTTCAGTTTTTGTTCAAAGCTCACCCCCACGACGGTGACAGTGTGGGATGCAGTGAATGTAACAAATTGTTTGTCAAGGGGTGGTTGTCTCTTGTTGGTGACGGTCATTGCCTGGTATTTCTGTGGTGTGAATGTAACTTCCACTTGTCTGACCAAGCCTGGGTATTAGAGATAATGGGAACTGCAGATGCTGGAGAATCCAAGATAATAAAATGTGAGGCTGGATGAACACAGCAGGCCAAGCAGCATCTCAGGAGCACAAAAGCTGACGTTTCGGGCCTAGACCCTTCATCAGAGAGGGGGATGGGGGGAGGGAACTGGAATAAATAGGGAGAGAGGGGGAGGCGGACCGAAGATGGAGAGCAAAGAAGATAGGTGGAGAGAGTATAGGTGGGGAGGTAGGGAGGGGATAGGTCAGTCCAGGGAAGACGGACAGGTCAAGGAGGTGGGATGAGGTTAGTAGGTAGCTGGGGGTGCGGCTGGGGGTGGGAGGAAGGGATGGGTGAGAGGAAGAACCGGTTAGGGAGGCAGAGACAGGTTGGACTGGTTTTGGGATGCAGTGGGTGGGGGGGAAGAGCTGGGCTGGTTGTGTGGTGCAGTGGGGGGAGGGGATGAACTGGGCTGGTTTAGGGATGCAGTGGGGGAAGGGGAGATTTTGAAACTGGTAAAGTCCACATTGATACCATATGGCTGCAGGGTTCCCAGGCGGAATATGAGTTGCTGTTCCTGCAACCTTCGGGTGGCATCATTGTGGCAGTGCAGGAGGCCCATGATGGACATGTCATCAAGAGAATGGGAGGGGGAGTGGAAATGGTTTGCGACTGGGAGGTGCAGTTGTTTGTTGCGAACTGAGCGGAGGTGTTCTGCAAAGCGGTCCCCAAGCCTCCGCTTGGTTTCCCCAATGTAGAGAAAGCCGCACCGGGTACAGTGGATGCAGTATACCACATTGGCAGATGTGCAGGTGAACCTCTGCTTAATGTGGAATGTCATCTTGGGGCCTGGGATGGGGGTGAGGGAGGAGGTGTGGGGACAAGTGTAGCATTTCCTGCGGTTGCAGGGGAAGGTGCCGGGTGTGGTGGGGTTGGAGGGCAGTGTGGAGCGAACAAGGGAGTCACGGAGAGAGTGGTCTCTCCGGAAAGCAGACAGGGGTGGGGATGGAAAAATGTCTTGGGTGGTGGGGTCGGATTGTAAATGGCGGAAGTGTCGGAGGATAATGCGTTGTATCCGGAGGTTGGTAGGGTGGTGTGTGAGAACGAGGGGGATCCTCTTGGGGCGGTTGTGGCGGGGGCGGGGTGTGAGGGATGTGTCGCGGGAAATGCGGGAGACGCGGTCAAGGGCGTTCTCAATCACCGTGGGGGGGAAGTTGCGGTCCTTAAAGAACTTGGACATCTGGGATGTGCGGGAGTGGAATGTCTGGGTATTGCCCAGATCTAGTTGCATTTGGACAAGGACTGCTTTAGGATCTGAGGAATCATGAATGATGCTGAACATTGTGCAATCATCAGGAACATCCCAACTTCTGGCCTTATGATGAACGCAAGCTCATTGATGAAGCAGCTGAAGATGGTTATATCGGACACTGCCACGAGAAACTCCTGCAGGGATCCCCTGGAGTGAAGATATCTGACCTCCAATAAGATCGTTCATTTTTCTGCGTGCCAGGTATGACTCCAGCAAGTGGAGAATTTGTCCCCTTATACCCATTGAGTCCAGTTTTGCTCGGGCTTCTTGATGCCACACTTGGTCAAATGTTGTCTTGTTGTAAAGGGCTGGAGCTCTCACTTCCTCTCTGGAATGCAGCTGTATTGTCCATGTTTGAACCAAGGCTGTAATGAGGTCAGGAGCTGAGCTGCCCTGACGTAACCCAAACTGGCTGTCGCTGAGCATGTGCTGCCTGATAACAATGTCACTGACACCTTCTATCACTTTCCTGATGATTGAGTACAGCCTGATAGGGCAGTATATGGCCAGGTTGGATTTGTCCTATGTTTTAAATACAGCACATACGTGGGCAATTTTCCACATTGTCGGGTAGATACCAGTGTTGAAACTGCACTGCAACAGCTTGGCACGGGGAGCGGCACGTTCTGGAGCACAAGTCTTCAGTATTATTGCCAGAATATTGTCAGGGCCTGTGACCTTTGCAGTATCCAGTGTCTGCAAGTGTTTCCTGACATCACGTGGGGTGAATTGAATTTCCTGAAGACCGGTATCTGTGATGCTGGCGGAGCCCGAGATGAATCATCCACTTGGCCCTTCTGGCTGAAGATTGCTATGAATACTTCAGCCTTATCTTTTGCACTGATGTGCTGGGCTCTTCCATCATTGAGGATGGGGATATGTGTGGAGTCTTCACGTCCAATCAGTTGTTTAATTGTGCACCACAGTAAATGACGAGATGTGGCAGGACTGCAGAGCTCAGATTTGATCTATTGATGGTGGGATCACTTTGCTGTGTCTATCACTTGCTGGCTATGCTGTTTGGCGGCTTCACCAGGTTTCTTTATTTATTCATTCACAGGACAAGGGCATCATAGAATAGAATCAGAGAATCCCTACAGTGTTTTGGTATTTCCAGGGGGTCCCGGGAGGGGTGGTGTGTCGGTATTTCCAGGGGGTCTCAGGGAGTATGTCAAGACTTACAGTGGGTCGCAGGGAGTTTGTCTGTACAGGGATCTGGGGCTGTGTGTCCGTATTTCGAGGAGCTCCTGGGGAATGTGTCAGTGTTTAGAGGGGACCCTGGGAAATGTGTCATTATATACAGGGAGTCCCAGGGAGTTTCTCAGTACTAAAAGCGGGGACAGGGAATGTGTCAATATTTGCAGCTGGTCCCGGGGAATATATCAGTATTTACAAAGGGTCCTGGGGAGTGTGGCAGTATTTTCAGGGGTTCTCTGGGACTTTGCCAGTATTTAAAGGGTGTCGAGGGAATATGTCAGTATTTAGAGGGCTTCCCGAGGAGTGTGACAGAATTTACAGGGGTCCCGGTGATTGCATCAGTATTTGCAGGGTGTCCCAGGGAGAGTATCGGTATCCGGGGGTGGAGTGTGTCAGTGTTTACGGGAGTTCCGGGCTGTGTATCGGTATTTACAGGGGGAATGGGGAATGTGTAATTATTTCCAGGGGGTCCTGGGAGTTTATCAGTGTTTACGGGGGTTCCGTGGAATGTGTCAGTGTTTCGGTGAAGTCCCAGGGAATGTGTTCGTGTTTAGAGGGGTCCTTGGGAAATGTGTCCGTATTTACATGCAGCCCCAGGGAGTTTCTCAGTATTTACAGCGGATTCCAGGGAATGTGACAGTAGTTACAGTGTGTCGTGAGGTGTGTGTCGGTATTTACGGGATATCCCAGTATTTGTGGTTAGTTGCGCAGAGTGTGTCTATACGTACAAGGGTCCGGGTATGTGTGTCAGTATACAGAGGAGGCCGAGGGAATTTTTCAGTGTATAAAGCGGGCCCTGGGAAATGTGTCAGCGTTCACAGAGGGTCCCTGGGAGTGTGGTGGCATTTTCAGGGATTCTCAGGTACTATGTCAGTATTTACAGGGAGTCCTGCGGAGCGTGTCAGAATTTATAGGGGCTCGGTGCATACTGACACACTCCCCTGGAATCCCTGTAAACACTGGCACACTCCCTGGGACCACCTTGAAATACTGTAGCTCTCCCTAACACCCGCTGAAAAAACAAAGTCCACGGGCCCCCCTGGAACTACTGACGCTCTCCCCAAGTCTCCCTGTCAATCCTGACACAATCCCTGAGATGCCCTGTAAATACTGACCCTCCATGGGACCGCCTGTAACTACTGACACACTCCCGGGAGCACCTGTAAATAATTACAAATTCCCCGGAACACCCTGTAAATACTGACACTCTCACCAAGAGCCCCTGTCAATACTGACACAGTCCCTGAACCCCTGTAGGTCGCGGGAATTTTTCAGTATTTAAAGGAGGCCCCGGGAAATGCGTCAGTCTTTGCAGAGGGTCCCAGGGACTGTCAGTATTTTCAGGATTTGCTGGGACTGTGTCAATATTTACAGGGGGTCCCACGGAGTGTGTCAGTTTTACAGGTGATTTCAGGGGCTTTGTCAGTATTTCCAGGGGGTCACACAGATGTGTCAATATTTACAGTGTGTCCCCGGGAACTCTGTTGGTCTTGACAGGGGATTACCAGGTCGTGTGTCAATATTTACAGGGTGTCACAGGTTGTGTGTGTGTGTCAATATTTACAGGGTGCCCCTGTGTGTGTGTGTCAATATTTACAGGGTGCCCCTGTGTGTGTGTGTGTGTGTGTGTGTGTGTGGGTATTTACAAAGAGTCCCTGGGGAGTGTGTCAGTGTTCATTGTGAGTCCAGGAGAGACTGTCAGTATTTATAGGACGTCCAGGGAGACTGTCAGTCTTTACAGGGGGTCCTCAGGAGTTTGTCAGAGGGTGAACGCTGAGGCAGCGCCTCATTATGCAGGTGTCAGAATTCAGATAGTGTCCCTTGATGAGAGGGTCAGTACTGAGGTATTGCAGCTCTGTGAGCAGGTCAGTTCTTAACCAGTGTCTCGTTGTCAAGTGGTCAGTCCTGAGGCAGTGACTCCATGCTGGATGGTCAGTGTTGAGGAAGTGCCTCATTGTTAGAGGAACATTACGGAGGGTAAGTCTCAAGGTAATGGTGACAGAGCTGAGACAGAGCCACATGATCAGAGATTCAGGGCTAAGGGATTGACTCAATCACAGCATTGTCTTGAGGCAGTCCCTCTTTGTGAGAGGTTTAGTTCTGATGGAGCGCATTTGTCAGAGGCGATCCATACTGATCCAGTGCCTCATTGTCGTGGGGTCAGACTGAGAGGCTGCTAAACAATTATCAAGTCAGTTGTGACATATTACAGTTCTATCCTGGGGTCAGTCCTGACAGAGTGCCTCATTGCCAGAGTATCAGTCCTGAGGTATTGAAGCGCTGTCTGAGCATCAGGGGTAGGGAGTGCCTCATTGTCACAGGGTCAGAAATGTGGGAGTGCGTTGTTGTCAAAGGGTCAATGCTGAGGGAGTGCTGCCATTTAAGGGGGACAGAATTAAGGAAGTTGCTCACATTTCAAGGGCCAGTACTGAAATAGTTTTGCACTGGGATGTCAGTGTGGAGGAAGGGCCTCAGAAGCAGCGGGTCAGTATGACGGTTTCCCTTATTGTCAGGGGGACAGTTCTGAGGCACTGACTCGTTGTCAGAGGGTCAGTACGGAGGTATTGAATCACTGTCAGCGTATCAGAACTGTGGGGCTGTTTTATTGTCACAGCGTCAAAACGGACGCAGTGCCTCATGAAAAATGGGTTCGAATTGCGAGAGACCCACACATTACACAATCAGTAATGATGTATTGCAGCATTGTGAGATGGTCAGAATGAGAGAGGGCCTCATTGTCACAGGGTCTGCCCTGAGCGATTTCATCATTTTCAGGCACTCCGTACCGAGGCAGAGCCTCATTGTGATCGGGTCAGAATTGAGGGAGTGCCACTTGATTACGGGGGCAATACTGAGGTCTTGCAGTTCTGTCAGGTGGTCAAATCTGATGGAGCTCCTCATTGTCAGGAGATCAGCACTGTCAGAGCAGAAGGGCTGAGGTGTTACAGGTCTATGAGAGGTCAGTACTACGGGAGTGCCTCATTATCAGAGGTCCAGTACCGAGGGAGTGCACAATCGTCAGACTGTCACTACTGAGGGAATGCCTGATTGTTCAAAGGGTCAGTACACAAGGAATGTCTCAATGTAATGTATGATTAGAGATGCAGTGCTGAAGGAGTGCCTCATTCTCAGTGTCAGTTCTGAGGCAGGGTCACATTGCTGGAGGGTTGTTCTGACTTGGTGCATTAGTAACAGAGGGTCAATACTGAGGCAGCATCTCATTTTAGGGGCTTAGAATTCATGGGTGCTACATAATTAGGAGGTTAGCCCCGAGGTATTGCAGCTCAGGTGCGGTCATTAGTGAGGGGGGAGTGCAACATTGTCAGGGGTCAATTCTAAGGTGTCAGAAAAAGTCCTCCCAGAAACATCAGCAGGACTTGACAAAATCTGTACAAGTGAAGCAATGCCTGGCCCGTTAAATAAGAGCAGGTTTGTTGGAGCCGATATAAACGATAGACCTCAGTGTAATGGAGGAAGCATTGAGGGAGTCCTGTACTGATAATACAAGATAATAATTCATACATAATTGCAGCATTGTCAGAGGATCAGAACAGCCAGAGTGCATTATTATGAGAGACTGAACACAGAGGAGGAGCTTCGTTGGAACGGGTTCAGAATTAATGGTGAGCAACACATTCACAAGGTCAGTACGGAAGTATTGCATTTCTATTGGAGGCTCAATACTGAGGAATTACCTCTGTCAGAAGTTCGTACTTTGTCAGTAGTGAGGAATTGTGGCATTGTCACTGTGTTGGTCTGAGAAAGTGCCTCTTTATCAGAGGGTCAGAATTGATGGGAGTGCTACATGATTAGATGCTCAGGACTAACAGATTGCAGGACTGTCGGCGGGTCAGATCTGTGGGAGTGATCATTGTGAGATGGTCGCTGATGTCCAACCCTAAAACATAGAGCGCCCTGTAAATAACTCCTTAAAAAAAAAGGCCCCTTTCACTAAACCCGAAAACAGAGCCCCCGTATCTAAGTCCGAACACACAGAACCCACTAAATTACTCCTAAAACACGAAGCTCACTGTGAATAAACCCCAAACACAGATGGCCCTGTAAATGAACACTAAAGAATAGAGCCTCCTAAAACAAACAGCACCCGTGAAATAAAGCCGAAAACACAGGAACCCCAGTGTATAAACCCTGACATTCAGAGCCCCCTGTAGATAAACACTAAAAAAAAGTAAAAACTAAAAGGAACTGTGGATACAGTAAAATCAGGAACAAAAACAAAATTGCTGGAAAAGCTCAGCCCTCACGCTAGCCCAATCCGGCACTCAGCAGAGCCTCAGGCCCAAACTAAACCAAGCTTCAGCCGCACTCCTCGCCCTCACACACGGAGCCGCCTGCACAGAGACCCTCAAACGCCTTTCTCTCATCCGGAAAAAGCGGGCTTCACTGTAAATAACCCCTAAAACACAGAGTCCTGTTTAATCAAACTTCTACAATATCAACTTCACCCCCTGTAATTATACGCTCAAATACAGAGACCCCTTTAAATGAACACGAACACATATCCCCCAGGAAGTAAAAGGTGAAATACCGGGCTCCTTCGAAACAAAGCCGAAGGCACAGAGCACCTGTCAATACACCCCAACATCGAGCCGACCTGTATATTATCCGTAAAACAGGGCCCCTTACAAATAAACCCTAAAAGACAGAGCTGGCTGTAAGTAAAGAGCCCCTTGTAAATAAATACCAAAACACACAGTAAAAACCGGAAGAACTGTGGATGCTGCAAATCAGGGAAAATATCCAAAGTTGCTGGAAAAGCTCAGCAAGTCTGACAGCATCTGTGAGGGAAAAGAAAGAGTTAACGTTTTGGGTCAGGTGATCCTTCCTCTGAACCTCTGGCTGGTGCGTCTTCAGTTCTGCAGGGTGAATTGCTTTAAAATATCCTTTTTCTGTGAGGCTCTATAACATTATAATAGAAAAACATCAGAACTAAGCAGGAGTAGGCCATCCGGCCCCTCGAGATTGCCCCGCTGTTCAATAAGATCCTGGCTGATCTTTTTGAGACTCAGCTCCACTCACCCACTCGCTCACCATAAGCCTAAATTCCTTTCATGTTCATAACGTGATCTGGTCTTGCCTTAAACACATTCAGCGAGGTAGTTTCAACTGCTTCACTGGGCAGGGTACTTCTCAGATTGACAACCCTTTGGGTGAAGAAGTTCCTCCTGTCCTCAGTCTGACATCTGCTTCCTTTTATTTTGAGCTATACCCGCCTCCTCCTCGTTTCACCTGCCAGTGGAAACAACCTCCCTGTCTCTACCTTATCTATTCCCTTCATAATCTTGTATGTTTCTATAAACTCTCCCCTCATTCTTCTGAATTCCACTGAGTATAATCCCAGCCAACTCAGTCTCTCCTCATATTCCAACCCTCTCAACTCTAGAATCAACCAAGTCAGTCTCCGCTGTGCCCCCTCCAGTGAGAGTATATCCCTTCTCAAGTCAGGAGACCAAAACTGCACACAGTAGTCCAGGTGGAGCTTCATCAGGACCCTTTCCAGCTGCAGCATAGCCTCCCTGTTTTTAAACTCCATCCTTCTCGCAATGACAGACAAAATTCTATTTGCCTTTATAATTACCTGCTGCAATGTTACTTTGAGCGATTCCTGCACAACGACACCCAAGTCACTTTACACAGTAACATGCTGCAATTTTTTTACCATTTGAACCATAGCCTACTTTGTTGTTATTCCTATCAAAATGGATGACCTCACATTTATTGACATTGAACTCCATCTGCCAGACCATTGCCCACTCACTTAGACTGTATAACCATCTGCAGGCCTTCAGTTCTTCTGCACACTTTGCTCTACCGCTCATCTTAGTGTCATCTGCAAATGTTGACACACCACACTTCATCCCTGACTATAAATCATATGTATCAATTGTAAACAATTGCAGTCCCAACACTGATCCCTGAGACACACTACTAGCCACTGACCGCCAACCAGATAAACACTCATTTACCCCTACTCTTTGTTTTCTGCTAGTCAATCAATCCTCTGTCCATGCCAATACATTACCTGTAATGTCATGCAACTTTATCTCATGTCGCAGCCTTGGCATCTAGTCAAATGCCTTCTTGAAATCCAGATACATGATATCCACAGGTTCCCCATTGTCCACCATGCAAGTATGTCCTCAAAGAATTCCACCAAATTAATTAAACATGACCTCCCCTTCATGAGCCCATGCTGGCTGTTCCCAATGAGACAATTTATATCCAGTTGGCTTGCTATTATCTTCCTTAATGATGGATTCACGCATTCTCCCAACAACCGAAATTAAGCTAACTGACCTATAGTTACGTGCTTTTTGGAAAACAGCCAATGTGACACCACTGTTTAAAAAGGAAGTTTACAATCTGCGGGAACCAGCCCAGATTCCAGTGAATTTTGGTAAATAATTACTGGTGCAAGCCTCTTTACTATACTGTTGTACAAAAGGTCCTCTTTACCAATGCGCCCACAAGCACTACATATTAGCGCTCTCACGCTCTCATTCATTCATAACTTTACTGACCTCTTACTGGCATAGCTTGTTTAATATTACCGCATTTCATTCAAAAAATTGCCAGCTAGTCATACCTTTCACTATGAAAGGGAGGCTGAATTAAAATGCTCCTTCCACCCCATTTACAGCCCTTTCACAGTTTTAATCCTCACGGCTTTATTTTGCTGACAGCTGCAAAACGTGTGTCTACATCAGTGTCTATCCCTGAGTACATGTTAATTTTCTAACCTATTCAGAACAATACCATCGTGTCATCGTTTGAAGAAGCATAATATTAATCAGCCCTCAGCAACCGTCTCCCAGGACTTGAATAGCTTGCAGGATATCAGACAAGTTTTCTGCATTAGCAGAGATAGTAGGAACAGCAGATGCTGGAGAATCTGAGATAACAAGGTGTCGAGGTGGATGAACACAGCAGGTCAAGCATCAGAGGAGCAGGAAGATTGATGTTTCAGGCCTAGATGCTTCTTCAGAAATTGGGAAGGGGAAGGAGGTTCTGAGATAACGAGAGAGAGGGGGAGACGGATAGAAGATACATAGAGGAGAAGGTAGGTGGAGAGGAGACAGACAGGTCAAAGAGGTGGGGATGGAGCCAGAAAAGGTGAGGGTAGATGGGGATGTAGGAAGGAGCTGGGTCAGTCCAGGGAGGATGGACAGGTCAAGGGAGCGGGATGAGGTTAGTAGGTAGGAGACGGAGGTTGGGGCTTGAGGTAGGAGGAAGGACAAGGGTAGGGAGGCAAGGGCGGGCTGGGCTGGTTTTGGGATGCGGTAGGGGAGGAGAGATTTTGAAGCTTATGAAGCCCACATTGACACCATTGGGCCGCAGGGTTCCCAAGCGGAATATGAGATGCTGTTCCTGCAACCTTTGGGTGACATCGTTGTGGCACTGCAGGAGGCTCAAGATGGACATGTCGTCTGAGGAATGGGAGGGGGTGTTGAAACAGTTCGCGACTGGGAGGCGCAGTTGTTCAGTGCGAACTAAGTGTAGGTATTCTGCAAAGCGGTCCCCAAGCCTCCACTTGGTTTCCAATGTAGAGGATGCCACAACGCGAGCAGTGGATGCAGGAGACCACATTGGCAGATGTGCAAGTGAACATCTGCTTGAGGTGGAAAGTGTTCTTAGGGCCTGGGATGGGGAGTGAGGGGAGTGGTATAGGGGCAGGTGTAGCACTTCTTGCAGTTGCAGGGAACAATGTGCCAGCTGTATTGGGGCTGGAGGGGAGTGCGGAGCAGACAAGGCAGTCACAGAGACAGTGGTCCCTCCAGAAAGCAGATAAGGGTGGGGAGGGAGATATGTCTTTGGTGGAGTCGGATTGAAGATGATGGTTGGAGGATGATACGTTAGATCCAGAGGTTGGTGGCGTGGTACGTGAGGATGAGGGGGATTGTGTTTTGGTTGTTATTGCGGAGAGGGGGCATGAATTACGGGAAATGTGGGAGACGCGGTCAAGGGCGTTCTCGACCACTGTGGGAGTCGTGGGGAGGATTTGTGGTCCTTGAAATATTAGGAAACCTGAGATGTATTGGAGTGGAATGCCTCATCCTGGGAGCAGGTGTGGTGGAGGTGAAGGAATTGAGAACAGGGGATGTTATTTTTGCAGGAAGGTGGGTGGGAGGAGATGTATTCTAGGTAGCTGTGGGAGTCGGTGAAATAGATATCAGTTTCTAGGTGGTTGCCGGAGATGGAAACAGAGAGGTCCAGGAAGGTGAGACAGGTATTAGAAACAGTCCAGGTGAACAGGTATTAGAAATAGTCCAGGTGAACTTATGGTTGGAGTGGAAGGTGTTGGTGAAGTGGATGAACTGTTCAAGCTCCTGGTGGGAGCACGAGGCGACGCCGATACAGTCGTTAAGTTATTGAGGAAGAGGTGGGTTTCGGGCCAGTGTCGCTACGGAAGAGGGACTGTTCCATGCAACCCACAAAAAGGCAGGCATAGCTTGGGCCCATGCGATGTTTCTTGTGACTGCAGCCCCCTGGCGGCCCGCCCGTGGTGGTGCTCATCTTTGCTGCGATCTGCCGGCTCGGTCCCCGAAAGGCAGCATCGGTTCCCCATCTTCGCCCTCCCGACAAACCAACCCTTTAAAGGCGGAAGGCACCCACCCCTTATCATAAAGGTCAGGTTGCGGGGTTGGGGGGGGGGCACGGCGAGAGGGTGCCAGAGGCTGCTTTTATTTTGGCGCAACCCTAATCTGGGGGTTATCTAGCATTCCCGCACCCGCAGAAATAGGGATTATGGGTGCACACCGCTAATTTTGGATTCCTCTTTCGAATAAAAAGTAGAGGGGGAGTGTGAATAGGGTTTTGGGATGGGGGATGGGATAGGGTGTGGGTGTGGGGGTGGGGGTGTAGGTCGGGTTGGGGGAGAGGGGGAAGAAGGTGCCCCTCTCCTTCCATTTAAGGGTGCGTACCCACAATTTGGCCCCTTAGGCTCTTTCCTGTTCTGGTTAGGGTTAGGCCAATGGTGAAGGTTAGGGTTTGGGCTGAGGTTAGGGTGAGGGCTGATGCCTGGCACTCCCTCCATACTGACCCTCGAATATGTATGTACACCCTAAAACACAGAGTTTCCGGTAAATATGCCCTAAATCACAGAGTACCGTGTAAATCAGCCCAAAAAAGAGAGGGCCCTGAAGATAAGCCCTGTAACGCTGAGTTCACTGTAAATAAACCCTAAAACACAGATCACTGTAAACAAACCCAAAGACACAGAAAACCCTGTAAATAAACCATGAAATACAGAAAACCCTGTGAATAAACTCTAAAAACACAGATCTCACTGTAAATAAACCCTAAACACAGATCTCACTACCGACAAACCCTCAATCAGAGAGCTCCCTGTAAGTAAACCCTAAGGCAAAGCTAGCTGTAAATAAACCCTAAAACACAGTGCCCTCTGTAAACAAGCTCTAAATCAGAGCTCACTGTAAATATTCCCTAAAACACGGAGATCACTGTAAAAAAGAAACTCAGAACAAAGAGCCACTCGTAAATTTTCCTAAAACACAGAGTCCCTTGTAAAAAGCCCGAAAACACAGAACCTCCTGTAAATAAAACCTAGAGCACAGAACCTTCTGTAAATAAACTATTAAACACAGTAACAAAGTTGCTGGAAAAGCTCAGCAGGTCTGACAGCATCTGTGGAGGAGAAAAATGAGTTAACTTTTCGAGCCTGGGTACCCTTCCATTCTGAGGAAGGGTTGCTGGACCTGAAAAGTGAACTTGTTTTTCTCCTCCACAGATGCTGCCAGACCTGCTGAGCTTTTCCAGCAACTTTGTTTTTGTTCCTGATTTACAGCATCCACAGTTCTTTTGGTTCTTATTAAACACAGAACCCACGTTAGATAAAACCTAAAGCACAGAGCTCAAGTACATAAAGTACATAACCATAAACGCACAGCCCCCAGTAAATAAGATTTAGGGCTGAGGCTAGGTTTCATGTTTATGCAAGTGTGAACATTAGGGCTGAGGCTAGGCTTAGGTTTAAAGCTGGTGTTATCTCTGAGGGTAGCGTGGAAGAAAGCAGCTTTGCATTCCCAGAGACAGAGCTGAGGGAGAGCATCTGTGTATTCCATAGGAGGCACGGGAACCATTGTAACCTTAACAGATCAAATAATATGACAGATTAGTTTACAATTAAAGATCATTGTGACTGTGGTCACAAGGTGAAGAGCTGGATGAATGCAGCAGGAAAAGCAGCAACAGAGGAGCAGGAAAGCTGACGTTTCGGGCCGAGACCCTTCTTCAGAAATGGGGGAGGGGAAGGAGGTTGTGAAATAAATAGGGAGAGAGGAGAGGCCGATAGAAGACAGATAGAGGAGAAATTAAGTGGGAGGACGGGATAGGTGGGAGGAAGGACAGGTTAGGGAGGCAGGGACCAGCTGGGCTGGTTTTGGAATGCGGTCGGGGAGGGGAGATTTTGAAGTTTGTCAAGTCCACATTGACACCATTGGGGTACAGGGTCCCTAACCTGTCATTCCTCCCACCTCAAAACCCAGCCCCATCTCCTACCTACTAACCTCATCCTGCCCCCTTGGCCTGTCCATCCTCCCTGGACTGACCTATCTCCTCCCTAACTCCCACCTACATTCACCTTTACTGGCTCCATCCCTGCCTCTTTGGCTTGTCTGTCTCCTCTCCACCGATCTTCTCCTCTATCCATTTTCTGTCTGCCTCCCCCCTCTCCCTATTTATTTCAGATCCCCCTCCCCCTACCATTTCTGAAGAAGGGTCTCGCCCAAAACGCCAGCCTTCCTGCTCATTTGCTGCTGCTTGGCCTGCTGTGTTTATCCAGCTCTACACCTTGTTAACCCTGTAAATATGCTCTCAAGCACAGACACCCCTTTAAATAAATCCTAAGAAGGGTCATTCAGGAAATAAAATGTAAAAGAAACCATAAAAGCCAGAGTCCCTGTAAATAAAGTGTAAAACATAGAGCTCCGAGTAAATAAATCCTGAAACACAGTGCCCCCTGCAAATCCTCCCTTAAACTAAGCCTCCTGCAAATAAACTCGCAGAGGCGACTGTAAACAAACCCCAAAACACAGGACCTCCAGTTAATAAAGCCTAAAACAGAAGGCCCACTGTAAATCAACATGAAAAAACACAGCTCCCACTGCAGCACTGCGAATTAGTCGGATTGAGTTAGTACCTCAGTCAGCAAGTCAGTTCTGAGGCAGGGCCTCTTTGTCAAAGAGTCAGATTTGAGGGAGTACCATTGGATGATGGTTATTGCAGCACTGTGAGAGTACTGGAGTGAGAGAGCACCTCACTCTCAGAGGGTCAGTACTGAGGGGGTACCTCACCGTCAGCGAATCAGTACTGAGGGAGTACGTCACTGTCAGACGGTCAGTACTGAGGGAGTGCCTCACTGTCAGAGAATCAGTACCGAGGGAGGACCTCACTGTCAGATGGTCACTACTAAGGGAGTACCTCACTGTCAGAGAATCAGTACTGTGGGAGTACCTCACTGTCAGAGGGTCAGCATTGAGGGAGTTCCTCACTGTCAGACAATCAGTACTGAGGGAGTACCTCACTGTCAGAGGGTCAGTACCGAGGCAGTACCTCACTGTCAGAGAATCAGTACTGAGGGAGAACCTCACTGTCAGAGGGTCACTACTGAGGGAGAACCTCACTGTCAGAGGGTCACTACTGAGGGAGAACCTCACTGTCAGAGGGTCAGTACTGAGGGAGAACCTCACTGTCAGAGGGTCAGTACTGAGGGAGCACTTCATTGTCAGAGGGTCAGTACTGATGGAGGACCTCAATGTCAGCGAATCAGTACTGTTGTCATGTTCGTTTTCGGAGACCCTCACGGATTTGTTGCAATAACAAGACACTGACCTGTTTCGGAAAACACGAATCCTTTTATTACCAAGCAAGTACAAGCTGTGGAGAATCACAGTACTTAACCCGGCACAGAGCGCAGAGTCTCGCAGGTAATTCTCCCCGAGCAGCGGACAGTCCCCGCTCTTCATACTTTACAAAATACATGATACATAAAATAATTACACATTTTACAATGACATGATACCTAAAATAATTACTACAACAGACAAAGACAGGATACCAAACAATTATTACATCAAGAACGTGAAAGACCAGGATGTAGTCCCGAAGATAATAAAATGTGAGGCTGGATGAACACAGCACATCTCAGGATGCTGCTGGACTTGCTGTGTTCGTCCAGCCTCGCATTTTATTATCTTGGATTCTCCAGCATCTGCAGTTCCCATTTTCACAGGATATAGTATCGATTGCTCTTGAAGTGGCTGCTGATGGCATGAGGCGATTTCAAGTTGTTATCCGGACAGATTGTTCTAACCAGACACACTGGCAACTTGAAATCACAAATTCAGTGCCCTGGCCCCTTTGTCAGCGACAGAAATTGCATGCTTTAGAAGTTTCACACCTTTACAAATGTTCCCCACCGAACCCTATTTGACACAGTTTAATTCTAATTGTATTCAGTCAGGAAGCTTCAAACAGTGTCTGCATACCGATGTGTGGGAAGACAAAGAGTTACAAAAGTTTTACACTGAATTCCTAGCTGGGCAGGAAGCTTCAGGGCAGTGCCTGCATCCCTGTGCGTAGGCAGATAAAAGACTTTAATTTGTAGAAGTATAGAAATCAATGGGATGTTATACAATAACATCTCATTGTGAGAGTACCTCATGGTCAGAGGGTCAGTACCGTAGACGTGCAGTGTTGTCTGACTGCCAATCGGGTCAGGATTGAGGGCTCTTACAGGGACAGGACTGAGGTATTTGAAATAGGGCAATGACTGGTGTGGATCCTTTTTATTTTTTTAAAATTAGACGACACCAGAAAGATTATCAACCCGATGTGATTTGATTGGGCTGACAATCAGTTGATGACAGCAGAAAGGTCAGTGGCCTGATTACCGCGGCCGGGACTTGAGATTTCACTCTTGCCGACCTTCTCATTCTTCTCACTCAATTTCACGGAAGAGCTGTTTTGAGAGAGAGTAGGAACTTTCTGAAACTGATCGCGGGCCCTAGTCAATATGTATCTAACAGAGATGTGGTAAAGCAGAAACTTGTTTGATGTCCCGCCAGCTATTCAAGTCCTGGGAGACGTTTGTTGAGGGCTGATTAATATTATAATTATTCATAGTTTCGGGTGACACGATGGATGGGAAGATATTCTTCTGAATAGATTAGAAAATTAACATAGTCAGGGATTGACTCTGATGTAGACACAGGTTTGGGCACTGTCAGCAACACGAGTTCAAACTGTGAAAAGGCAGTAATGCGTGGAAGGAACATTTTAATTTATAGTCTCCCTTTATTAGTGAAAAGTATGGCAAAATCATGAATGAATGAATGAAATGCGTAACAGGAAACAGAGGACCCTAGTGAGTGGTCAGTAAAGTTATGAATGAATGAGAGCGCGATCGTGGTCACATGGAGCGCTGTGGGTTCTTCGGTAAAGAGGATATTTCGTACAACAGTAAAGAGGCTTATGATATAATGTCACAGAAAAACCACACAAAAGGATATTTGAAGGCGATGGGCCCTGTATCACTAAAGACACACCAGCCAGCCTCCGGAAGCCTTGTTAAGTGCTAACCGATATGAGTAAACAGGGCAGACCACAGGATATTCAGGGGCAAAGGTTACAAGATTAACAAGTGACCACTTTTCTGAAGAAGGGTCTAGGCCCGAACCATCAGCCTTCCTGCTGCTGGGCCTGCTGTGTTCATCCGGCTCAACACCTTGTTCTCTCAGACCACGTGAGCGAACGAGTTTGGCGTGTTTGAGTCTGACTGGTAAATATGTGATACACAACCATTTGATGTTACTGACTGCCTGGTGAATTGAAAACTGAAATAACTGCGGATGCTGCAAATCAGGAACAAAAACAAAGTTTCTGGAAAGGCCCAGCAGAACTGAGGGAGGTTCTGTGGAAGGGTCACCGAACCGGAACCGGTTAGCTCTGTTTTTCAACTGACAAATGCTGAGCTGCTGAGCTTTTGCAGCAACTTTGTATTTTTTTTCTGATTTCCAACATCCGCAGTTTTTTTGGGTTTTTACTCAGTGTTTTAGGGTTTATTTACAGGGCGCTCTTCATTTATCGCGAGCTCTGTCTTTTAGGGTTTATTTGTGAAGGGCCCTGCCTTTCAGATAGTTTACAGGTCGGCTCAGTATTCGGGTGCATGAAGAGGTGCGCTGTGTTTTCGGCTTTATTCAGCCGTGTCTTTTCCTCTCTACTTCCTGGGGGATGTGTGTTAGAGTTCTTTTTAAAGGGGTCTGTGTGTTTGAGTGTACAATTGTAGGGGTCTCTGTGTTTTACAGTGTCCTGTATGTTTTTGACTTAATTTACAGGGTAGATCTGTGCTTTATGGCTTATTTGCAGGGGGCTCTGTGTTGCAGTGCTTATACACTGGCGGGGGGGAGTTCTCTGTTTTCGGGCTTATTTACAATGAGGCCTGTGTTTTCGGGTTATTTACAAACAGCTCTGTGATTTAAGATTTACATAGAGAGGCTGTATTCTAAGGTTTATTTGCAGAAAGCAGTGTAGTTTAGGATTTATTTCCAGTGAGCTCTAGGCTTTAGCATTTATTTACAGGAGGATCTTCATTTCATGGTTTTGTTACGGTTGGGTCTTTGTTTAAAAAAAACCCTGAAACAATGAGCTCCGTGTCTTATGGTCTAATTACAGTGCCATCTGTGTTTTTGAGTTTATTTGCAGAGCATTCTGTGTTTTGGGGTTTATTTCCAGGAGGCTCTCTGTTTTAGGGTTTGTTTGCAGGATCCTCTGTGTTTTAAGATTTAATTTACATGGGTGTTTTTACTGCTTATTTGCATGGGTACTCTCTGTTTGAGGCACTGGCTGAGTACTGACCTTCTGACAATGTGGTACTCATTCAGATCTGATCCTCCAGCAATGAGGTACTGTGTCAGAACTGATCCGCTGACAGTAAAGCACTGCCCCCTCAGTTCTGACCCTCTGACAGAGCTGCAATCGTTCAGGACTGAACTTCTAATCATGTTGTACTCCATCAACTCTGAACCCAATGCATTGAGGTACTGACTCAGTATTTACTGTGTGCAAGTAATATACTCACTCAGAACTAACCCTCTAGCAATGTGAGCCTGCCTCAGAACTTACCCTGTAACAATGAGGCACTGACCTCAGCACCAAATCTCTAATTACTTGGCTCTCCCCAGTTTTGAGGCACTCCTTCTGTACTGACCCATGAACAATGAGGCACACACTCAAGAATGATCCTTCATTGAGGTATCACCTTATAACAGAGCGACTGACATCTTTGGACTGTGTCTAATAATGAGGCACTGACTTGGTTCTGACCCTCTCACAATGAGGCATTCTCTCAAGTCTTACTGCATTAAAATGAGGCACGCTCTGACTGATCTGAAATGCCTCAGTATAAATCCTCTGACTAATCTGAAACACCACTTCTTAGACCCTCTAAATGGCAATCTTTTAATTCTGACACCATAACAGTGAGGGTCTGCCTTGGTGCTGACACTCTGTCAAAGAGACGCTGCCTCAGAACTGAGCTGCTGACAATTAGCCAGTGCCTTAGGTACTGATGAGTGAATAAAAAGGCCCTCTCTCAGCACTGACACTGAAGCAATGAGGTATTGTCACAGAACGAGCCCACAAAGGGCTCATAATTGAGGGAGTGCCTACTGATTGAAGGGTGCGGATTGAGGTGTTGCAGAACTGTCAGAGGGTCAGAACTGAGGTATTGCATCATTGTCAGATGGTCCATTCTGAGGCAGTGCCTCAGTGTCAGAATTGAGGGTATGCACATGTTTAACTCATCAGGAATGAGCTTTATGCAGCTCTATCAGAGGCTCAGCACTGACTGCCTGCCTCATTCTCATAGGATCAACACTGATATATTGAAGCACTGTTAGATCTTCAGTGCTGAGTGGGTCAGAACTGAGGGAGTGCATTGCTGTCAGAGGCAGTGCCTCATTATGCAGGTGTCAG